>NC_043708.1:23404741-23411893 GCF_006229205.1 Suricata suricatta | reverse complement strand
TTTTGGAATAGTTTGAGAAGAATGGGTATGAGCTCTGCTTTAAATGTCTGGTAGAATTCCCTTGGGAAGCCATCTGGCCCTGGGCTCTTATTCGTTGGGAGATTTTTGATAACGGATTCGATTTCTTCACTGGGTATTATTTATTCTTAAGTATTTGGTAGAATTTGTTAGTGAAATCATCTAGTCCTGTGGTTTTAAACCATAAATTCAATTTTTTAAATAGTGATAATACTATTTGGGTTATATATTTCATTTTGGGTGAGTTTGGGTAGTTTGTGATTTTTAAAGAATTGATCCATTTCATCTAAGTTTTTGACTTTATGTGTATAGAATTGTTCATAGTATTTCCTTATATCCTTTTAATGTCTGTGGGGTTTTTAGTGATAGCATCTCTTTCAATTATGATACTAGCAATTTGTGTGTGTGTCTCTCTCTCTCTCTCTCTCTCTCTCTCTCTTTTTTTTTTTTGGTTGGGTTTTGTTTGTTTCAGTTTTATTGATCTTTTCATGTAACTGGCTATTGGTTTTTTTATTGATTTATTCTTGTTTCCAATTTCATTGATTTCTGCTATCTTTATTACTTCCTTCCTTTAACTTGTTCTCTGTTTATTTTTCTTTTTTTTTCTAGTTTCTTACTATGAAAATCTAGATTATTGACTTGAGACCTTGATTATATTCCAGTATAATCATTTAATGCTACTCATTTCTCTGTAAGTACTGCCTTAGCTACATCTCAAAAATTTTAATGTGTGGTATTATCATTTTTATTTAGTTAAAAATATTTCCTAATTTCCCTTGAGACTCATCTGTGATCCCAGTGTTGTGTTGGTTAATTTCCAGGTGTTTGGAGATTTTCCTCTTATCTTTCTGTTCCCAATCTAGTTTAATTCTAGTGTGGTCAGACAACATTTTTTGTATGGTTTTCAATTCCTTTAAACTTGTTAAAGTTTATCTTATGACCTACAACATGGTCTGTTTTTGTGAATGTTCCAAGAAAATGTACATTCTGTTGTTCTTGAGTGAGCTGTTCTATTGAGAAGGATATGTATGTTTCTGTGGTTGGACAGAGGGCTCTATAAATGTCAGTTAGGTCCAGTTCGTGATGGTGTTATGTAGTTCATCTATATTCTTGCTGTTTTTTGTTTACGAATTCTAATTATCAGGAAGGGGATTCAAGTCTCTAGCTATAATTATAGATTTGCCTACTTCTCCTTTCAGTTCCTTTCAACTTTTGCTCCTTGTGTTTTGATCTCTGTTGTTAGGTATAAATTTAGATTTGCTATTTCATCTTGGTGAATTGACCCCTGGTAGTTTTCTCATTTCTGGTTTTTTTGTTGTGATATTAATGTTGCCATTCTGACTTTCTTTTGTGTAGTGTTTGCATAGTATTCCTTTTCCTTTATCTTTATTTTTTAACCTGACTTTATCATTATATTTAAAATATGTTTCTTATAGACAGCATATAGTTAGGTCATGAGTTTTAAAAAAATCTATTCTGACAAGATATATCTTTTAGCTGATGTGGTTGGACCACTTTCATTTAATGCAGTTATTGGTAAGGTTTGACTTAGGTTGACTATTTTTTTATTTTCTGATTGATCCTCTTTTTTGTTCCTTGAATTCCCCTTTTCTTGCCTTTATTTAGATTATTGAAACGGTTTTTATTTTTTATTTATTTTTATTTTTAAAATTTTAATGTTTATTTTTGAGAGAGAGAAAGACAGATACAGAGACAGAGAGACAGAGTGCTAGTGGATGAGAGGCAGAGAGAGAGAAGGAGACACAGAATCTGAAATAGGTTCCAGGCTCCAAGCTGTCAGCACAGAGCCTGATGTGGGGCTTGAACCCAGGAGCTGTGAGACCATGATGTGAGCCAAAGTCAGACAACTTAACTGACTGAGCCACCCAGGAGCCCCTAACAGTTTTTAGTATTCCATTTAATTAATTTATTTTTTGCTTATATCTCTGTACATTTTTTAGTGGCTACTCTAGGGATTACATCTTAAGTTTTCACAAACTACTTAAAGGCAATATTTTATCATTTTAGGAAGAATGTAAAAATCTTAGAAATTATCAGCCCCTCTCTTCTCCGTTTTTTATGGTATGGTTGTTTTACATAGTACATCTGTATACATTGAAAGGTCCACTAGATGATGTTACAATTCTAGTTTGGATTAGCAAACATAATTTAAAGAATTTAAGAGATGAAGAATAGTTTATCATGCTTAACCAGATACTTACCCTTTCTGGTACTCTTCAGTCATTCTCCTGTTCCAGATTTTTTTTCTGGTATTATTTCCCTCTTGTCTGAAGTACTTCCTTTAGCAATTCTCCTAGCATAAATTGGCAATAAATTGTCTTAGTTTTTCTTTACCTGAGAAGGCCTTCCTTTCACCTTAATTTCTGGAGGATATATTTAATGAGTATAGAATCCTGGGTGATAGTTCTGCACTCTCAGCAACTTTAGGAAGGGTGTGACTCTTGTTCTGGTCTCCATGGTTTCTTATGACAAATTCACAGTTGTTGTAATTCTTGTCTCCTGTGGATAATGTGTTGTTTTTCTCTGGTTGCTTTCAAGATTTTATTTGGTAATTAGTTTTCACCAAATTGACTATGATGAGTTTCTTTGGGTTTATTTCGTTTGGGGTTTTCTGATCTTCTTGACTTTATTAGTTGATTTCTTTTTCCAGATTTTTGAAGTTTTCAGCCATCATTTGTCCAAAAAATTTTTAGCAGCTATCTTTTCTCTGTGGGACTCTAATAACACAAATATTGGAACTTCAGTTAGTGTTCTGGAGGCTCCCAAGGCTCTGTTCATTTTTTAAAAACCATTTTATTTATCTCTTTTGTTCATTTGGATCGCTTTATTCATCTGTCTTCCAATTGGTAGACTCTTTCCTCCATCAATATTATTCTACTATTGAGCCCATACTCTATTTTTCAGTTATAAACTTTGCATTTGGTTCTTCCTAACATCTTCCAGTTCTTTTTCAGATTTTCTATTTTTACATTAATTCTAGGGTGTTAGTAATAATGTGTTGGAGCACTTTTTATAATAGCTGCTTTATAGTCTTTATCAGATAAGTTCAACATTTGTGTCATCTAGGTGTTGATATCTGTTGATTGTTTTTTTCCCAAGTGAACTGAAAATTTTCTGGTTCTTCACATGTCAAGTAATTTTGGATTGTATCCCGAATGTTTTGAATGTTTCATTATGAGGCTCTAGGTCTTTTAAAATTCTTATGGAGAATTGATATTTTTAGTAGACAATTGGTCTTTCTGGTCAGGTTCAGACTGCAAGTTCCAACTCACTTTCTGTGGGCTATTCTTCCCATGAGGGTTTGATTTTTAAATCCTTTGTGTGTTACTTGAATCTTTCCCATGCATGTGCCACCCAGAGGCTAGTGTGAGGCCTCAGTGGTGGTCTGTTAATTCAGTGCTCAAAGTCTTTGGTGTACTGATTGGTATCAGATCCATAACTCCAAGAGTTCATAATTAGTTTTATAGGGTCACTTTTACAAGCTCTTCTCTCTCTATGAGCTCTATTACTTTCTGGGTCCCTGGGGATCCTTTTTTCTGTCCTTCAGTCAGAAATCAAGGACTTTATTTACCCTATTTTGCCATCAACTTTCACAAGTGTGCCCATGTCTAGGGGGAAACAGTGGAAAAAGAAAGAGGTGAAAAAAGCAATGCAGGTTCACACTAGTCTCTTGGAACCACAGCTCCACCAGAGAGGGAGGTTTTCTTTTCTCTGAGTTGGTTCCTGTGGGGTTCTGTTGCTGCTGCAGGATTGTGTAGGGGCTAGAGTATGAGAGAATGGAGGGGAAAGAAGAGAAAATCCGGGGGAATTTTTGTACTTTTCTCTGAGTATTAGGATTTCCCTTTTTTGATCCTCAAGCCAGAGCTAGAGGCTTCTCCTAGAAATCACTGTCTGTGCCCCAGTGTGTCTTCTGGGTTTGGGGCTTCAAGAAATTCAGGCTTGGGAATGCCAGATGTAAAAACAAATGGTAAACTCACTAGGTACTTTTGAAAGTATTCAAATGGCTGCTGCATGCATTCTGTCCAAGCTTTACACGCATTCCCTGTGAGAAGCAGAGTAAAGTGAACTTATTCCATCTTACCCGGATCTGGAACCCTAGTCTTGTCCTTCAGATTTAATAATAATGACTGGTTCTACACACCACACTTCACACTGTGCATAACTTATCTTGTACTTTAACAAGCTGACTACTAGATGGCCTCCTTTTAAAGGAAAAGTATATTTTCATGAACTCCTTGAGTTGATTTAAGTGGCTTTGATCATTTTGTTTCTTAAATATGTATCGACATACAACTACGTCTCAGCTTCTTATGCTTACAGTGTTTAATCAACTACAACACAAAAGGAAATTTATAAATTAAGTGCAAACAAAAGTACAACACAAAACAATTCAAATCGACAGCGTTTATTTAATGTGACAGATGATGTTTGTTGAAACTGAATAGATGTTCGTACTGTGAATTGTAGTGCATGACTGGGGTACAGGCTCTTTTGTTACATCATTGCGCCCTTGTGCTGAGTGATGATTCAGTTCTCCCACAAATTTCTCTGTTGAACCACTGTACCATTCTGCAGCTTCCATTTGTACAGTGTGGTAGGACATCATTTGGCCTATCTTTAACTCAAAGCAGCACTTACTTATAAATCAATCTTTCTCTTTGTTGGGTGATATACCTGTAGAGAAAACATACCAAGAAGTTTCCATTTAGCAGGGGATATTACAGACAATTATGATATAGAGTGAGGATGACATCTTTGCGAGGAATCAGGGGAGCAGAGTGGGGTACACCTGACTACTTAGAATAGGAGGTAGGGGTTATGGAGGGGCAGGGTTCGTGATGGAGCTGGCATTTGTCATGAACACTTGAGGAGTTTGCCAGGTGGAGAAGTGAGGCAGGGCACCCAGGAAGTGATACAAGGAAAGATTTGGAGTTATGAAGGGGAATTGGAAAGGTGTCCAGGAAATAGGGTATGTAGCGTTCCTATAAAATTTACGTGTTAGCAACTTGAAATAAAGGCTGCTCTGTTGCAGACCATTGTCACAGTACACTGGTCTTGGTCTTGGGCATTTTTAAAAACTTTTAAAAATTATTATTATTATTTTCTAACTTTCATTTATTTTTGAGAGAGACAGAGCATGAATGGGGAGGAACAGAGAGAGAGAGGGAGACACAGAATCCAAAGCAGGCTCCAGGCTCAGGACTGTCTGCACAGAGCCCAAAGCGTGCCTCAAACCTACAGACTGTGAGATAATGACCTGAGCCGAAGTCGGACACTTAACCAACTGACACTTAACCGACACTGAGCCACCCAGGAGTCCCTGCATTTTCACTATTTGTGACTTTAAGGAAACTGAAACCGATATTAGTTAACATCTAGATAAAGTATGTTAATAAATTGTGAATATATTTCATTAGATAAACATGGGTTGTGGTGTATCTAGAACATAACATGTCAGGAGGGTGAGAGATTGGAGAATAAATTGAAGATGCGTCGGGTCAACTTAATGTTGACTTGCTACTTGCGTAAGGTTTTGTCTTCTTTTTTCCTCTTTCACCTCTTTCTCAAACACACATAAAGGTAGAGAGATTAGTATAATGAAGCCTTACATACCCACAGCCCAGCTTTAGTGATCACTAACTAACTTCCACTTTTGTTTCTTTGATTCCTGCAATTTTCTTCTTTAATTATTGGGGCATTGAAGCAAATTGAGTACCATAGATACTTCAGTATATTTTCTCTAAAAAATATAATCACAAATATATACTGGATTAGTTCTTTAAAAAAATACAATTACAATATTTTCACACCTGACAAAATAAACAAAAATTCCTTAATATCATGTAAAATCCAGTCCATGTTCAATTTTCCCTCATTGTCTGAGGAATGTCTTTTTTAGTGCTATTTAAATCACGACCCAAACACAGTCCATATATAGCGTATGAATGATTTGTCTCTTGTCTCTCAATCTCAATCTATATTAGTTCTCTATGCATTTACCGTCTGACTTACAACAAATTTAAAATTTTTTTTTTAATTTTAGTAAAAAATTTGTTAGGAAACTGCATTGTTTTTCCTGCAGAACTCCCAGAGTTTGGATTTGGCTGATTGTACCCTTGAAGTCCTCTTGAACAGGCTCTTTTGACCGCCACATTTCCTAGGATAGAGCTAGCAGCTGTTCAAATACAGGCCCTTTCTTTCGGCAGAAAGGCTTCCTAGGTGGTGCTTCCTATTGAATTATTAGTTGTTTCGGGGGTAGGTAAAGTTAACTTTAGTTACTGGGTTCAGGTGATGTCAGGCTAATCCATTCATTGTACCGTTTGTATTAAGGTTTTTCGAGCAGGCTAGGCAAAAACATGTTTGCTTTACAAAGACTTGCCTGCTGACTATACGGAGAATGAGGTTAATGAAGTGATCCTTGAGGCAGTAAGATCAGTTGGAGACAACTGCAGTGGTCTAGGTGAAAAATGAAAATTTCTTGCTAAGATAAGGGCTATAGAGATGGGCAGGAGGCTCCACATTTGGGAGATGTTAAGTAGGAAGAGGGTGTGTACAGGAGGCGGGGGTAAAGGAGGAGAGTGAGGTTAATCAGTTAGCCTATTTGTCTTTTTTTCTCTTGATACATCATATCTTAGGTGATATCATTCATTCCCATGGTTTTTTTTTTCATAATATTTTATTGTCAAATTGTTTTCCATATAACACCCAGTGCTCTTCCCCTTAAGTGCCCTCCACCATCACCACCACCTCTTTTCCCCCCTCCCCCTTCCCCCTCAACCCTCAGTTCATTCTCAGCATTCAATAGTCTCAAGTTTTGCATCCCTCTCTCTCCCCAACTCTCTCTCCCTCCTCCGCTCCCCCTGGTTCTCCATTAGGTCTCTCTTGTTTTCCTGCTAGACCTATGAGTGCAAACATATGGTTTCTGTCCCTTCTCTGCCTGGCTTACTTTACTCAGCATGACACCCTCAAGGTCCATCCACTTTCCTACAAAGGGCCATATGTCATTCCCTCTCATTGCCATGTAGTACTCCATCATGAATATATACCACATCTTCTTGATCCATTCGTCAGGTGATGGACATTTCGGCTCCTTCCATGTTTTGACTATTGTTG
>NC_043708.1:23340903-23404641 GCF_006229205.1 Suricata suricatta | reverse complement strand
GGAGGTTTTTCCCTACTTTCTCCTCGAGGGTTTTGATGGTTTCCTGTCTCACATTCAGGTCCTTCAGCCATTTTGATCTTATTTTTGTGTATGGTGTAAGAGACTGGTCTAGTTTCATTCTTCTACATGTTTCTGTCCAGTTTTCCATCATTCCCATGGTTTTTAATCCCTTTATATGCTGTTGACTTCAAAAAGTTGAATCTCTGGCCTTAGAGTTTCATCCTGAACTTCACACACTTATATCCAGTTGCCAGCTGAATATTTTCCCTGGGATCTTATCCTTCCATGTCCAAAACTGTACTCTTGTCTTGTCTCCACCAACTGGCTTCTCCCCAAGTCTTCCCCATCCTAGTAATGGCACTTCTAGTCATTCAGACAAAAGTCCTAAAAGGTTCCTTGTTTATTACCTGTCCCTCATACTCCCATCAAGTTTTGTCAGCTTTACCATCAAAACATGTGAATTTGAACCATTCTCAGCAGCATTGGTCTGAACCATAATTTAACCATATTTCAGTTCATCTTTAGATCTCACTGTTTTCACTCTTGCAGGAGACCAGGTAGGAGAGGTAGACTCTAAGGCTTGAGGATGGTGCCCTTTAGAATCCATCTTCAGTTCTTGGCAAAGACAAATAGTTCTCATTCTTCTTTGCTCATCTTTACTTCCCCTCTAGTTCTAAGGCATTCAGTACACTCTCTTCATAATAGAAATGTGGCAGATCACACAATGGCCCCAGTTCTTCACACCCCC
Source organism: Suricata suricatta (assembly GCF_006229205.1). NCBI lineage: Eukaryota > Metazoa > Chordata > Mammalia > Carnivora > Herpestidae > Suricata > Suricata suricatta. Next base: position 23,403,893 of record NC_043708.1, on the reverse strand, counting down.
CTGGACCTATGACTTTTGCCAACTAACTTGGCAGTGCTCTCCTGCTGACCCTGGGCTTGGACATGTGACTTGCTTTGACCAATGGAATGTTAGCAAAGTTTGATATAGACAGTGGCTTGAAAAATACTTGGACAATTGGGCTTAGTCTTCTACTCTTGCTCCTCTACCATTACTATGAGAATATCCTTGAATTAGGCTGTCAGGGCCTGGGAGATCTTGGAAGCAGAGAGCTTAAGGCTGGCCTGGATAAATTATCAGCCAGCTGATCCCCAGATATATGATTGAGTTGAGCCAGGATCAGAAGAGCCACCTATCCAGCCACCTCGGCTGCATGAACAATTAGAGTTTTGTGCTTGTCACTTTTTGTTATGCAGCATTGTGGCAATAGATATGCAGGGGATTCCAAATTCGTATCTACCACATGGATCTTTTAACTTCAGCCTTGCATATCAAACTCTCGGACACTCCTTTCGGATGTGTAATAGACAGTTCCAGCAAAACATGACCAAAGCCTTTGATTAGCAGCTCTTTCCCCAGATTTCCCATCTCATGACAGCTCCATTATTCATCTAGTAGCTCAGGTCAGAAAGTAGGAACCATTTTTCATACCTTAATTTTCATGGTATCTCTCATCCAAATTATAGGTTGTTTCTCTGCTATCTTCAGAATATATCTAAACCTACCCATTCTTCTCTGTTTCTACTCCTAACCACTTTAGTTTACGCCCCCATAAACTTCCTTCTGTATCATAGTCATCTCCTATCTGGTCTCTGTTTCCATCCTTGACTTATAATCAAGTCTCAAAATGACAACCAGAATAATTTGAAAAATAATTCCTCAGATATGACACCAGAAGAACAGAAAATAAAAGAACAAACAGATAAATCGAATGACATTGAAATTTAAAACTTTTGTGCTTCAAAGGGCACTATCAGGCGAGTGAAAAGGCAACTTATAGAACGGGAGAAAATATTAATAACATATCAGATATGGGGTCAATATCTAGAATATATAAAGAGCTCCTAAAATTCAACAACAAAAAACCAGTCTGATTTAAAAATGGGTAAAGGATTTGTATAAACATTTATTCAAATAAGATATACAAATAGCCAATGTGCACATGAAAAGGTGTTCAACATCACTAATTACTAGGGAAATGCAAATCAAAAGCACAATGCAAATCAGTCCCACCTTACAACTATTATTAGGATGGCTACTATAAAAAAAACCAACAGAAAATAACAAATGTTGGCAAGGATATGGAGAAATTAGAACCCTTGTGCATTGTTGGTGGAGTGTAAAATGGTGCAGCTGCTATGGAAAAGAAGGTGGTTTCTCAAAAAATTGAAAATAGAATCATGATCTAGCAATCCCATTTTTGGATACATACCCAAAATAATTGAAAATAGGGACATGAACAGGTATTTGTACACCTATGTTCATAGCAGCACTTTCAAAATAGACAAAAGGTGTAAGCAACCTAATGCTCATCAACAGGTGGATTGATAAACAAAATGTAGTATATACATATAAGGTAGTAGCATTCACCCTTAAAAAGGAAGAAAATTCTGACACATGTTACAGCATGAATGAACCTTGAAGACATTATGCTAAATGAAAGAAGATAATCACAAATGGTCAAATACTGTATGATCCTGCTTGTATGCGAGGTACCTAGAGTAATTAAATTCATAGAGATAGAAAGTAGAATGTTGATTGCTAGGGTCTGGGGGAGGGAAAATGGGGAGTTTTTGTTTAATGGGCGCACAGTTTCAATTTTAAAGGATGAACAAAATTCTGGAGATGGATGGTATTGATGGTTGTACAATAATGTAAATAGGGGTGTTGGTGGATTAGTGAGCTAAGTATCTGACTCCTGGTTTCAGCTCAGGTCATGATCTTACAGGTTTGTGAATATGAGTCCCACATGGGGCTCTGTGCTGGCAGTGTGGAGCCTGCTTGGGATTCTGTCTCCCTCTCTCTGCCACTCCCTCAACTGTTCTCTATCACTCTCTCAAAATAAATAAAAATAAGCTTTAAGAATTATTTTAAAAACCAGCATAAATAGACTCAATGCCACTAAATTGCACATTTATAAATGGTTAAAATATGATTTATATTATGTGTATTTAACCCCAATTTGAAAATGTTGCATGAAAAAACTTTCCTCAGGCATTTGAAATACATTTCAATATCTTCTTTTGATCACATCAATAATATAGCAAAAAAGAAACTCAGGGACAATGAAATAAATTATTGTCCCTTTTTTTTGGGTTTAATATAAGATAGCATCTGTTTTTATACTATTATTCCATATCCAGACTCTATTTTATATTCAGGTTACACTCCAGCTCTTTAGCTCCTATCTTACATCTAAATTATTTTCCCTGTCATATGAAGACTGACAACACAATGTTCTTCATGGCTAATTAGTTATCCAATTTCATATATTTTGAATGCAATCAAACAGATTAAAATTTTTAAAATTATTTAGTTTTTGAGATGTGTAATTGAATATATGTATTATGCATGTATGAATATCTATAATAGATGAATACATATATAAATTATATATTATACAAGGATATGCCTTGTATTTTAAAATATAAATGTCACATCTTTCACCCCCTGATCAGAAAGCTATCAAAGGTTTCCCATCTCAGCTCTTTCCATGGCCTTCAGGCTCCACAGCACCCAAATTGGTCTATCTTTTCAACCTCATTTTTTACTACCTTTCTCCTAGCTTATTTTGCTCTGGCGACCTTGGCCTTCTTGCTTCCATTCAGATTCCCAAGTTTGGTACTGCCTCAAGGGCTATGTATTTGCTGTTCCCTCTGCCTGGAATATTCTCCTTCCAGATATCTGCCTATCTCATGCTATTGCTTCACCCTGACCTGGATTCAAATGTCAATTCCTTAGAGGCCTATTCTGGCCTATTCTACCTAAAACAGACCCCTCCGTCCACCTCATCACTCATGACTTGCTACCTCATTGTTCTATTTAGATTTCCTGTTAGTACTCATCACTACATAAAAGTACATTACATACCCAAACCTTTTCTATCTCTGTCTTCCATCTACCTTGTTGACTACAGCATCTCCAGCCCCAAGAAGCGTGTCTAACACACTGATGACATTCAATCAATATGTGTTCAATGCACAAACTCTACAAATGTTTATTGAGTTCCTACTATGTGCAGACACTGTGGACTTAGTTTTGGCATCTGTATGGAGGATTATACTATTGCCTGACACAAGATGTTGAGATAGGAGGACTGGAGACAAGTTGTTTAGATGGGTTTGGTTTGAGATACCTTGGACTAGCAGGTAGAGACGGAGGACAGCTGTAACCCTGGTATGGAATTCAGGGCCTCTAGAGAGGTTGGCACGAATGTAATAGAACTTATAGAACTCTACACTGGGACTGACTACCAGTCTGTCCAATCTGGGACTCTGTCTCTGGTGGGACGAGAGGAGGTGTTGAGAGAAAAGTGGTCATGGTGGTCCCTAATATCAATAGTAAGGTCCCTCCTAAATGGAGGCTTGAGTTATGTGGCTAAGGGACTTATAAGTACATGTCTGTCCCTAGAACCACAGGCTTCCTCCCCATCTCCATGATGTTGGACATCCCCTCAGACAGGAAGGCTGCCCACTTGGCTACCAGAGGAAAGATAGAAAGGCAAGCATTCCCATGAAAGGGCCTGTCTATCTCATTTCAGAGACATATAGATAACTTATACTGGAATTTCCCAGATGCCAGGTTTTAGAGGTTGGAGGGAGAGAGAATCTGAAGTCTAGGGCAAAAAGCAAGAGAAATAAGAAGATGGGTCCAGAAATTTCACATACCAAAGAGCACTAATTTCTTACAAGTCACTGCCCACAAACTTTCTATATAAAAACTGCCCTGGGGCACTGGAGTGGCTCAGTAGGTTGAGTGTCCAGTTCTTGATTTCAGCTCAGGTCATGATCTTGTGGTTCCTGAGTTCAAGCCTCACGTCAGGCTCTGTGCTAACAGTGCGGAACTGCTTGGAATTCTCTGTCTCCCTCTCTCTCTGCTCTTCCTTTACTCACTCTCTCTCAAAAATAAACCTGTCCTTACATTTGTATAGCACTTCATCGTTTATGAAATGTTACATTAAAAAGTCAGGTGTCCCTAAAGTTGCATTCCACCTGTGGGATCTTTGGAAAACTAACCTCTACAAATGTCCTTATTTGGAGACTACCGTAATAATCTATTCCTCAAGGTATTAAAGGAGACAACTAATGTGAAGTGCTCAGCCTATTGCCAGCACATGCACATTCAGTAGCATTTGTTTCCTTCCCCATTTCCTTTACTTTATCTCATTTAAACCTCATACCAGTTCCGGGAGGTAAGTTTGGCAGGTACTGTCATCACACTTTACAGATGAAAAACCAGGATCAGAGAGAGATTTATTCTGACTTTCCTAAAGCCATAGAACTTTCAAATAGGAGATCCTGGCCTTTCATCTCTAAGTTGCCTCCCCCCACCCTGCTGCCTCTTGCTCTTCTCTGATTGTGCTATATTGATGGTGTCCCATGATGGAGACAGAGTTCACCACAGGGTCCATCCTGTAGGTCAGGAGGATGCCACCATCTTTGCTTTTGTTATAATATGCTTTTAAAAACATACAGAAGCAGGATGTCTGAAAGCTGAACAATGGACTTACGTGTTATCAGTGGTATTCTGGTCAAATTATATAATCTGTAATTACATCTTGCCTTTTAGACATAACCTTTGTGGCTCTATTTCTAGCACCTCAGTTGTCTTTAATTTCACTTTTCCTTCACAGTTGAATGCAGACTTGGCTGGCTGGGGAGCGCTGGGTGGCCAGTCAAAGCTAATGGTTCACCTTTGCCTCCATTGTCCTAAGTTTATGAGACTTTTCACTTTCTTACTGGTATCAACACATTCCCCTTCCCTTTCCTGGTTATTAAAAAAAAGCCGCAAGTTCAACACAATATTTAGACCATTGCACAGCTGTATTGACAATGGTAGTGACCTTGCTGACTCGAATTGTTGAGTGGAGACAGGGTCATTTTGCCATGGCTCAATGGAGTCTGTTAATTTCCAAGACCTAGATGGGTGACTGGTGTGTAGGCACTGAAGATGGTGCTGCTTGCACTTTAGAAGGGGGCATATGGGTCCTGTACTGCCTGCATTGTCCTGAACTCGTGTCTAGCCAGGAGGTGGCGCCCTTTCTCTGCCCAGTTGATAGTGATCGGTCCATAATGTGGGGAGGGAAAAAAAATGAGCTTCCGTAGCTTGGCCTGCCATTTCAGAGGCTCTGAGACACAGGGCCCTGTGCGCCTCTTCTAAACAGCCACGTAATTCATTTGATGAAGGAAACTGCATGGGGGCTTCATTCAGCCACCAGAGCCACCTCTCCATCCCTTAGAGATTCTCTCCTCTGAGAATGAGCAGTGGCGTCTGGGAGAATGATCAGAACGCAGGCCTGTAATAAGGGAACCGAGAAAGATGACAGGGTGAGGAACTGCTCCCTATAGGGCTTGCTTCTCTCTCTCTCTCTCCCTGTTGTGAGCCTTCTCCCTTCTGCTCTTGCTCTGTAGTAACAAAGTTGCCTGAATTTCTGCATGTGGAACTCCGTCCCCAGACAGGCTTGTGACCGGAGCTGCTATTTGCCCTAAGCCTCTTTTGTTTTATATAGATTGTGGGGGATCTAAGTTCTGAACTGGGGAGAAAGGAATGGGAGAAATGAAAATCAGAAAAACAGGAGGAAAGAGACAGCCAAACATTCATCAGAGAGAAAGACAGAAAGACACAAACACAGAGAAAGACAGAGATACAAAAAGAGACAATGTGGGACATATACAGGGGTGGGGGCACTGCTTTGGAGGCAGAAGGATTGCTCATCTCTCTCAAGCTCTGTGAAGTTGGGAAAAATCGCCTGACTGCTCTGAACCTCAGTCTTCCCATATGAAAATGGGAATAATTATACTTCATCCGTACCACTGTGATGAGGACCAAAGGAAAAGAAGCTCTAGTTACAGGAGATATTACCTGATGTCAACTAGGCCTTAAGAGAGAGGATGTGGTCCTGGCTTATGTTGAATCCTAAGGGTAGAGCATAAGTGCTATCAGAGGCTCTGAGGAAAACTCTTGTCCCCTGTACTCTAATCCTGTTTTCCTAGAGGATTTTATAACAGTAAGTTTGCCTGCTTCCAACTCCTGGGCAGAGAAGCCTCACTACCCAGAGTGACCTTGTGTGTGTGTGTGTGTGTGTGTGTGTGTAGATACTTATAGGTTATTCTCTTCCACAGTTAACAGTCATAGCTAACATCTTATTGAGTTTATTATGCGCCAGGTGCTTTTCAAAGTGTGCTACATGGATTAATCTTTATAACTCGGGGCGCCTGGGTGGCTCAGTCAGTTAAGTGTCCGACTTTGGCTCAGGTCATGATCTCACTGTTTGTGGGTTCGAGCCCCGCATCAGGCTCTGTTCAGCACAGAGCCTGGAGCTTGCTTTGGATTCTGTGTCTCCTCTCTCTGCCCCTTCCCTCTCATGCTCTGACTTACTCTATCTCTCAAAAATAAATGTAAAAAAAAAAAAAAACACCTGCCTTATGAAGTAGGACCTACTGTTAGCTTCATTTTTATAGATGTTGAAACTAAAGCAACAGACAGACAAAAGGAAATTGCCCAAAGTCACACAGGAAGTGGCAGAGGAGAGTAAAATCCAGGCCATCTGATGCGAAGGTCCTTCCTCATCTAACCTTTGTGCCATCCTGCTTCTCCAGGTGGGTCTTGGCCCCCGACTCTCTCATCTGGTAGGAGCAGCAGAAGGCAGCCTCGGTGGAGACTTTCACTGGTATGTGCATCTCATTCTGGGGAGCTGTCCCTGCACTCAAGGAGTTGGGGGGTGTCAGGCTTGCGATGACTCCTGATCAGGCCAGAGGTGCCATAGTTCCTTTACCTTGCAGGGAGGTGGCAATTTCAGCACTTCGAGATAGATGGGGAAAAGGACTTTACAATGCCCTTTGTTCCTGATCAAATGTAGCACCCAGACAGTGTCTAGACACTACCAGCCTCCCTGCTGCCAACCTGTTTCTGGAAGTGAGAACACCCATTGTCTGAAAGGTCCCGGACTCCAGAGCTGGGCTTGATTGGGAGCAGACAGCAGGGTTTCCAGTGCAGTCGTTCCCACAAAATGAAGGGCACTCCATGATTTTAGTTCCTTTCTTTGATGCAGAAATTGTGGGTCAAGAGTGAAATCCAACAACAACTTCATTTTGCTTTGTTTAATATATTAGAAAGTGGTCTTAATGTGACCAGGTAAATGAGATTCCAAAGAGGCATCAAGGAAGGACTTTGTAGTTACCTCATTTTGCTTCTACACAGATGCACTCTGATACTCATTGCCTGAAAACAAGGCTCACGGTTTATTGGCCTCAATTCCACATGGGCTCCTGGGAGATCTAAAAGCCCCATGTAGGAGAACTTCCTGAGGGCTTCTACCATACTTCCTGTCCTGGTCTTCTTGTTTCATTGAGTAGTTTTTAAATGAAGGTGCTGGTTTTTCTATTCCCTGTGTTCTACCATGTTTGAGAGCCTCTGACTGTGCCCCTCATTTATATGACAATCTGCTATAATTTACAATTATGTCAGACTTGTTTTCCCTTAGACTTTCATAGACTCCTTCTTACTGTCTTACATGCATTGAATGTTTCTGTGAGAAGTCTGGAGCCAGTCTGATTGTTTTCTCTTTTGATTATTCCATTTATTCTTTCTTTTTCTCTGAGGTCTAGTGCTTTGACTAGGATGTATTTTCTCGATGTCCATTATAACTTGTTTATTTTGATTATTCTTTTTCTTTGTTAAATAGCTTGACTAAGCTCTATTTTGATATGTATTACTCTGGAATAATTGTTTTTGGTATATATTATGTACCATTTTGATTTGCTGATTCTTGCCTCATTTCAGTGAAATTTTCCTGTATTATATTTCAAAAGATTTCTATTTTTTTAACCTTAGGGGACCACTTATCCTTATGTTTGACAGTCTTTGTCTTCTACACCCATCATCCCCTAATGGCTTTAATCTCTATTTTATTTTCTCCTCATGCACTGTGATTACATCAGGCTTTTCCCAATCCTGTCAATTCTATTTTTCATCTGGGTTGATGATATTTCATTCAGCTGCTCCTAATTTATTTGATTTGTAATAAATTTATTTTAGTTCACAATTTGTTTCTTTAGTTCTGGGCTATTTCTTGTAATTTCATTTTATTGTTCTCTCATGTTCTGTTTACTGGTTTTATATTTTCAAGTTCTTCTATAGAATAAAACTCTCATAGGGACCTAGTTCTGTTCGTTGGGTTACTTCCTCCCATGCCCCAACTTAGATTAGACTGGGTTTATACTCTTTCTTTTTCCTCTTATCTGTCTCCCTGGAAAGATGGTCGGGTGCAGTGGTCCTTGTTGTCTCTGCTGAGGCCACTGGTGCAAGGGAGGGTCTTCTGTTCCCTGGATTTTTTCTAGTAACTTTACCTAGATCTGCTTCCTTCCTCTCTCAGGCCATACCTCCCTAAACCGCAGGGTATTTGTCAGAATTCTCAGGAAATCTTGGACTCCATTCTTTCTTCGGTTGCTGCTTGTGACTTTTTTATTGGTTTGTTTCACTTTTTTTGCTTCATTTCATTGAATACTTGGAGAGATTCTGTGTACTTTCTCTCCTTAGGTGATTCTGCCCAGAAATCTGACTTATTTTTATAATGAGAAATAAAATGCTATAAGACCATTAAAATAAAACAAAGAGATCTCAGGCATCTCTGGTTTCCTGACTAACTGTTCAAGTATGCTTTTAGCACATTAATATCTGCCTGCAAGAATAAGTTGAATAAACTCACCCATTTTAGCTTGGCTGCTTGTTTGAAAACAGACCAGGACAAATCTATAAAAAGCAAAGTTGTACCACACTTTCTCTCATTACATGAGCTTTCCTTTCTCACACAGTTCTGAGACTGACCTCAGAGAGGGCGTCACACAATGTTTAGATTTGAGTTTGCATTTCATTACATTGATCTCAGCTAACATTTTTCTTCTGGGGCAGAAACTTTGGAGAGTTTCTTCATTCTCTGGGAAACTTCAGCTTTGGTCTCAAAGCCTTTCAACTGATTAGGTGAGGCTTACCCGCATTGCTGAGGACAGTCTTCTTTACCTGAAGTCATCTCATGTACGTGTTAAGTACATCCATACAGCACCTTCAACACAGCACCTAGATCCGTGTTGGATTGGATAACTGGGTTCTGTAGCCTAGCCTTGTTGACACATCAAACTAACCATCACAGACCCGGTGGGCAAATGGGAAAAAGACCCGGTGGGCAAATGGGAAAGCAGAAAGGCAAGATATCAGAGGGGTTGGTTTGGCATAGTGCTCCCTCCAGAATTTAATAGGTTAAAAACATGTTCCCACTCCTCCACTCCTGCAGACACGACCAACAATGAGAACACTCACATTTATATAACTAAGCAAGTGAGTTCCTTGGAAACACTCACCACAAACCTGTCCATGAGAAGGTGCACTGTGGGCAACTCTGTACACTGTAGCTCCCTGAGGGAGACTTAGAATACACATCGCCGTGTTGGAAACCATGAGAGATCCCACAGCAAAGAAACTTATTTATCTTTTTTTTTTAAATCCAGCTTTTCCCAAACTCATTTGACCATTTCCATTCTTTCCCTCATGTGACATCTTTCAATAGAGCATGCTTACGTTAAGTCTGGCTTAATCTCTCCCTAAAGTAATAGCTCAGTTCACTTGGGTACCACTGAGGTTTCCCTGATAACAGAAAAAGAACAACTTTTCAATTGCTTGCTGCACATAAACATTTCCTGTTTTCTCAGTGTTCATAAGAAGTACAAGATTGCCTGACAGAGGAAAGTGGAATTTTGCTGCTTCTGTTTTGTGTATATGACAAAGTGTTTTAAGAGATAAACAATTCAAAATCGTCTTCATCAACTCTTTGAGCAAAATGGTCTCCAGGCAAGTGTTGTTTTGCATATCACTCCACGTACCACAAGGTATCCCCAGCGGCTTCAGAACTCCCGTGGGAAATCTTGCTCTTGCACACTTGTGAGCTGGTACCCTAGGCAGCAGGGAGCAGTGATGCCAGCAATGTGCACTTGATCTCCTCCAAAAACAAATTCCTCAAAAAAAAAAAAAACCCAACAAATTCCACAACTAGTTCTTGAGTGTCTGTTGAAGGCTCCACCACAGTGCGTGTGTGTATGGATGCATATGGGAATAAATAAAGAGCTAATAGTTTGAGTTAATGGACTTTTTGGGTAGAATTTAATTTAGTAAGAAGGATTTCTTAAATAATAGTACCTTAGACAAGACTAGGGTTTACTTTTTTGTGCATGTGACAGTCTGTAACAGTGAGAATGGCCTTCCAAGGTGAAAGGGATCCACCCTTGGCCTTGTGTAAGGTGTTTCTCTCATCTTATCATATAAAATGGCTTAGAACCACATCCTCATTCCAGCTCGGAAGGAGGTGGAAATGCTGCCAAGCAGGGCACATTCTCTCTCTCTGAGATGCAACTCAGACGTTTCATACATCACCTACTATACATCCCATAGGTCACATGGCCACATGTAGTGTTAGTGAGGGGAGCTGTGGAACATAATCCTTATTCCAGGTGGCTAGGAAACCCTGCAAAAAAATCAAGGGTCCTGTTATTCTGGAGAATGGGAGAATGGATCTTGGGGAACAACTAACATTCTCTTCTACAGGGCTATATAAAACGTGGAAAGGCATTTATTAAGCCCTGACTTTTTCCAAGCAAGGGCATGCCACAGGCCTTTCATTCCAAAACCTGGATAGAGAGAAGATTTGGAGTCCAAGAGTTGAGAACCACAAGGTGAGTAACACTTATACTTCTGAGTGGATCAGAACCATCCTAGGACAGGAAATATTTAAGGCTGATACTCTTGACTGTTTTCAAAGTACTCCCAAAGTACTTTTATTCTTAATAGCAACTTAACTTACTGCATTATAATTACTTTTGAGTGTGGATGTGTCTGCCTCCCCAATTATACTGTGCTCCTTGAGGGCGGGGACTCTGTTCTGTGTCTGACTCATGGTAGGTACTTAGTAAACATTGGCTGAATCCAGTGTGGGGGGTTAACACCCACTCCCATTCCCCCTTCTGCCTTTAAAATGACCTGAACTCTGAACTTCTCTTGTGAATTAATTAGAAGAACTGGGGGAGAATCCAAATATTAACTGGAGATTTGGATTCATGGCATCAAGTCTATTCTTGGGATACCTGGCTGTTGGTTGCTGGCTAAGTGAATCTAACTTCATATAGGGACTATCTGCTCCAGCTTCTGGGTACCGCCTGTTCTGGCTCTCCATTACCACGTCTCAAACTACCCCAAAACCTGGTGGCATGAAATAAGTGTTATGCTCAGAGACTTTGACGATCAGGAATTTGGAAAAGGAACAATGCGGATGGTTTGTTTCTGTTCCATAATATCAGGGCTTCAGCTGGGAGGCTCAGAGGCTAACTCAGCACCTGGGGGCTGGAAGTATCTGTAGGTTTCCTTGCTATGTCTGACACTGGATGTTGGCTGTGACCTTTATTGGGGCTGTTGCCAGAACATCTACATGTGGTCTCTCTTTGTAGTTTGGGATTTCTCACAGCCCAGTGACTGGGCTCCAATGGTGAGCTTCACAAAAGACAGAGCCAGGTGGAAGCTGGATTGCTGTAGTTCAAACGTAACTTGGGAAGTCGTGCAGCATCATTTCTGCCGTATTCTGTTCTTTGTGTCAATCAGAAAGGCACCTCCAAGATCTAGAGGAGAAGAAATAGATTCTACCTCTTGATGCGGTGGTGAGGTGGGAAGGTTCTGTGAAGGGCATGAGGGATTGTAAATATAGGTGCAGTTATTTTTTTTGTTTTGGAAAATACTTCATCAAACGGGTTCATCCAGAGGACTGAAGAGTGAGGATTCTCAAATTCACAGAGGACTTCTGGCAAGATAATGCCATCAGCCTCCTTCCAGATAGGCCCAAGAAGAGCCAGGAGCTTTGGCAAAATTTCTGCATCCCTCTGCATCCTGACAGGCAGCATGGGGTGGTAGACATCTCCTCCAAGTGGGAGTCAAGAGGCCTGTGATCTGATTATTGTGTGATTGAGGCTCAGTTTCCTCTATCTGATAGATGAAAAGTTTGGATTAGATCTATTGTTTTCTAACCCCTTTTAAGAGGAGAGGATTCTTCTTCTTTTAAAATTTATATTACTTCCAGGACATCTGACTGGCTCAGTTGGTACAGCATGTGACTCTCGATCTCAGGGTTGTGAGTTTGAGCCCCACGTTGGGCGTGGAGCCTACTTTAAAAAAGAGAAAACAAATATATTAGTACTATTTCCAAATAAAGATTTAGGTGGAACCCAATATATGAGCTGGATAAAGGTCGTTGAAAGGGGTTTTGGGGGATACCTATGCTTACTTGTTCCTTCCCACTCCTTGAAGATTCTCCATGGAAACTCAGTGCTCCTCAGAGCACATTTGGAATATCTTTGGACCAGGATGTTTCCTGAGGGTCTTTAGGATGGGATTGGGTGGGAGAGGAAAGACCCCTAAACCATCTCAGGTTTTCCACAGAGTAGTTGGTTTCCTTCCTGCTCCCTGTTTGAGTCCCCACAGCCACCTGTCAGCCATCTGACACTGAATTAAGTAAGTGTCGGGCAGGTGTTCTGGATGAGCCAAAGTCCCACAAGTCCCTGGGGAGAGCACTATTTAAAGAACAGGGGTCTCTACTGGTATTGTTTGAATTTGTAGCTCTTACAGCCTGTAATTTGTGCCAGAGCAGCCTCCTATGGGGAGAGACTGGGGACTCTATGCCAATGGTGGTCTCATATTTCCAGTGTTGGGGACTCGGCTGGTTACTCAGGGTGACCCTGCAGTAAAGAGGCATCTTGAGTTGGCTGTCACATCCTTTGTCTTCTCTGCTTCTCCTGTCCGGTTTCCACCGCGGTCCCTCCATCTGTCCCCTCTCCACCCCCTTCCCAACCCACTCCCACCCCCACTTTTTCTCTCCCACATTCTCTGCTCCCTATCTTTGTCTCTCCATCCTGTTCCCTCTTTAAAGAAAAAAAAATCCACAGAGCGATTAGATTTGCAAATGAGCGGGCAGGAAACTGGGAACAAAGGGAACCAGAGCCGAAGAGGGAGCAGGTATAATTACTGTAATTAACTCAAGCAGCAGGGACACATCCCCTAGTCAGTGGTTGCTGTGAGGCGCTGCAGGGGAGGCTGAGGGGAACCGGGGGCCGCCAGGAAAATCAGACGGCTCCCCCCTCCCTGGGGCTTCATCCTCGCGGGGGCCCTGGCTAGGAAGCTCCACCTGGAGTGGGGGACCTGTGCCAGGATTCATCTCACCTCCTGTCCTGGGCTCAGAGAATCAGGGAGGATGGGATCCAGGCTCAGGGGACATGATATGGTCTCTTGCCCAGCACAGTGGGGCCAGAGAACAAAGGCCCTCTTTCATCTCTTACCTGGACACTTAGCTCTTTATCTGCTTTAGGACATCCTGAGAGCCTGCTCTGGTTACCTGGGATCCAAACATTTCTAGAGGCCTTGGATGGGAACACGTCTCTCATCCCATGAAATGGTCGTTTCTGTGTCCCCAAGCATTCCCAAGTATATAGCTCTTGAGGTCTTCCAGGGCACTTTGCAACCTTACCTTTCACCACTGCCCGTCATCACTGCATCCTCTAGCCAGGTTCGACCGTGGGCTGCACCCTGAACATGCCCACATTCTTCTATTTCTGTGCCTTCACATGGGAGGCAGTCCCTTTCCTGTGGTGCTGCATTTTCTCAAATGCCAGTTGGTAAAAAAGTTATCCACCTTTTGAGGTCTGATTGAAACTAAAGCTGCTTCTCTAAAGTCTATACTTACCTCACCCTTCCCAGTACCCCATAGCCCTTGTCTGTTTCATGGAGCTCACCTCACTGAACCCCCTCCTGCACCCCTTTCCTTCGAGGAAGGCAGAGAGACCCTGGCTTAGGATTTCTGGGGCTTAACAACAACCATCTTTGGGGCTCTGTGTCAGTCAGACCCCTTTCCCTTGCCAGTAACAGAAACCCCAACTCAAATTGGCATAAACAAAAAAGGAGATGTATTAGTTGGAGTAACTAAAAATGGTGGGGATATTTGCAGGTATGGCTACATCCAGGAACTCCAACATCAGCTCTCTCTCCTTCCTGTCCCTTTTCCTCAGTGCAGGTTTCACTCTCAGACAGGTCTTTCTACAGCATGGCCCCCAAGATTTTCAGGCTAATAACATTCCTAGAGCCTGCCTTCCTGGGGGAATTTTTCCTTCCTAATGGTCCAGCACACACCTGAATTGAGTCTCACTGGGTTGGATTGGGTCCAGAGCCCATCACTGGGTTGGGGGAAATGAAACTCAGTTTTTGGCCAGGCTGGCCTCAAGTGATCCCCAATGGAATCTGAGGGGGAAGTCAGGCAGCCCTCTCTGAAATACATGGTTTCCAATGGGGAAGGGTGGCTCCTCAAAAGAAGATAGAAGGACATAATAGTGATGCTGCACAGGTGGCAAAGTCAAGTGTCTGTCACTGACAGAGCTCCCAGGTGAGGGCCCAGCTCCTGGAAATGCCCCATATTCTCTCATTTTAATATTTAACCCTCCTTCAACACCCAGCCCATGCCCACCAGATCCATGATGCCTCCCCATCTGCTCTAGGGGCCCAGAGTCTACCACTTCCCAGGCACACACCTTCATCCTGCTTTATCATGGTCTTTGTTTTCATTTGTTCTAGCCTCATTGGAGCAACAAGGTTATAGATGCACTGAGAGCAGGGATGTGGCCAACCTTGTGTGCCCCCTCCCACCCTGTGACAGTCCTGGACAACACTCCCGTGGCCCAGACAGCACTCCAGTGAGCCAAGCATAGAATGCAAGGCATTTCTATGCCTGAGAACTGGCTAGGTCGCTTACCACTGTGTGACCTTGGGGCATCCCCTGATCTTTCTTAACTTCTGGAAGCTGGAGCTGTGAACACACCCATTTTACAGAACCATGACAAATAAAGGAGATACTATGTGCAGAGTGCCTCTCACTCTCTTCTCAGCTAAGCCCAGCTTCTCTTCTTCCAATTACATAATTGGGTATTTAATTACTACTGAGGTAAGAAACAAGAGTTCAGCTTCCTTATTTCTGTGATACTTGCCTCTGCCTCCCTAGACATTTTTGTTCTCTTTGGCCAACTCCCCTTACTTTATCATCTACCTTTTAAACAGTGTGCTTATACAAGGCAGCCGAATGTGGGGGTCAATAGCACAGGTCCGGGGCTTAGGTTGCCATCATTCCGGCTGTAATTACACCACCTGCTAGAGTGTAACCTCAGGCAAGTGACTTAACCTTCCAGTGGCTCAGTTCCTTATCAATGAAATGAGAAATCACAGTAATATCTACGTCAGGGGCTGGATTAAATGGGTTAATTTGTGGGGCGCCTGGGTGGCTCAGTCGGTTAGGCGTCTAACTTCAGCTCAGGTCATGATCTCATGGCTGGTCGGTTCGAGCCCCACATTGGGCTCTGTGCTAACAGCTCAGAGCCTGGAGCCTGCTTCAGATTCTGTGTCTCCCTCTCTCTCTCTCTGTCCCTCTCCTGCTGTCATTGTCTCTCTCTCAAGAAATAAATAAAATATAAAATTTTTTTTAATGGGTTAATTTGTGTAAAGCACTCAGGACAGGACTTGGTGGGGAGTAAGGACCATAAAAATTTTAACTATTATTCTATTTTAATGTTTGAAACTGAAATACGTTATAGGCATTAGGTCCAGTCAGTTCTTTCTCTCAAAACTTCTCAAATTCATTCTTTCACTTCTCCCCATCCCTACTAATTTCTTCATTCAGTCCCTCATAATTCCAGGCATGGACTTTTCCCACATCTGCCTGACTGGTCTCCCCTACCTGTTTGGCCTTTTCATCTATTCCCCATGCAAAAATCTGATCATACTCCTCTCTCGATGCAAGCCTTTGAATGGCGCCCTGTAGTGATTAGGATACCAAGTTCCCACTCTAGGGCATGGTGTAAGAACTATGTTGTGATTTTGTGATTTTTTCCCTCCGTGCTTACTTCTTTAACCACATTTCTCTCTGTTGCCCCTCCTGTTTGTCTCCCTCTCCCCAGCACATCTGTTTTCTCTCACCTCTTTGTCTAGAATGCTCTTATCTTCTCTTTTCTCATAGCCACTTCTTCAGCATTCACTGAGCCTCAATTTAGGCATCACCTCCTCAGAAAGACTTTCTGGATGTCTGGCCTATTCCTCCCCAGGATGCTCTTGGCTGCCTCACCTAGAGCACCCTGGGAATATTTCTATCCCAGACGTTGTTGCTTTGCTTAAGTGTCTGCTCCGCTAGTCTATACCCTTCCTGGGGTCAGGGCCTCATATTTGAATGCCTAGCTCCAGGCACAGTTTCTGGCACTTCATGTGGGCTCAGTGCTTGCTGAATGAATTGAATAATGACAATCCCTATTGAATTTGTCAGGCTTCTTCCAGTTACAGGGGCAGAAACTGGCTTGAGACACAGCTGGATCCCAGTGCTCAAATGACATCATCAGGACCACATCGGTCTCCATCTCTAGGTTTGTTCTCCCCTGTCTTCCTTCCATTCTCAAGCTGGTTCCCTGAAAATGACCATTGACAGCTTCAGCCTACTCACTCAGCAACCCAGTGAAAACCCAGCATCTCTTTCTTAATACTTCAGCAAAAGCCTTTATACCACTTTCATTCAATTGCTTACAGTTCCAGGGGCATGAAATGTGGTAGGTAACAGGTTGGAAATAACTGAGATGTATCTCTTATAGTTCTAGTTCTGGAGGCTGAGAAGTCCAAGATCAAGGTACCAACAGATTCAGTGTCTGGTTCATAGAAGGCACCCTCCCACTGTTACCACATCTGGCAGATTGGGTGAGGGAGCTCTGGGGTCCCTTTTATATGGTCACTACTCCCATTTTTGAGGGCTTCTCTTCATGATCTAGTCACCCCCCAAAGGCTTCATCTTCTAATGCCATAGAAACATGTCTATTCTTGGAGCTGGGGAATGGCATCATGGTCACATGGGTGAGTGGGGCATGTGTATTTCTCAAAAGAAAAATGGGATGCTTTCACCAAAAATATGGGTCATAAGGAAGCAAAACCAACATTTACCCACAGAAGTGCCAGGTGCTGCTAGTTTTTATATAAACATTTCAGTTAATATTCAGAATTATTCAAAGAAATCCATCCCACTATGAGAACACGTAGGCTTGACGTGGTGAGTGACTTGCTGGGGTTTATATAGCTCATGAGAAATGGAGTTAAATTCTCGCCTTGACAGTCTGACTCCAGAGACTTCTCTCTTTAAAAAGTTTTTAAAATTGAAGGTAAACAGGCGTGTTTACGTCAAGCCTTGATCCCGAGGCCCAATCTCCCCTTTCCTGCCCCCAATCATCCACCCAGAGGCCCTACTTTTCTGCTTTATTATGCTAGTCACAATAGGATTCAGTCTAGGGCTAGCATGTCCCCACTTCTGAGGGTTTTGCCCCATGCTTCATGGCTTTTGAGGTCTTCTCATGCTGCCTGGCTTGGAACATAAACCATCTTCACCCCCATGTGAAGTGGGGACATTGCTGGGCTTACTGCTTTGTGGTGGGTCTTCCCAGCCTTTGGTGGCTTCTCACGTGTGATGACCAGTAGTCAGGACACAATTAGAGGGGACCCCTCTGCAAATTGCAAGAGCTCTCTCTTCTTTGATACTCTTCCCTGGCAACCTGGCTGCTTTTCCACCTTGAATCCCATCTTGGTCTCCTGAGGTCAGGGAGACTGTCAGGCCTGTGTGCTTCAGGCCCTCCTCCCTGATTGGTGGCCAGAAGTGACCTGCCAGCAGTAAGCTGAGGCAGCGTAGGGCTCGCCTCCTTCCTCTCCCTCCTCTCAGACATCAGTGACCCTTCCTACACTGTCTGCTGCTCAATATTTAAAACCATTGTTTAATTTTGTCTGGTTTTTTTTTTTTTTTAAGAGCTATTTAAGGAAGTAGGGTAAATCTGGTTGGATGGAGTCCCTAGTACTCTATCATGGCCAGAAGTAGTGCTACTTTCACTGCTTTTTTTTTTTTCTTAGTGACTCCTTCCAGTGATAGACTATGCATAAGCAAGCATTTATATCTCCTCTTCTTAATACATACCTTTGTGAACCTTTGCTACACACTGTTGTGCACCTTCCTTCTGTCACTTATCATCCTGCAGGTCATTGTATATAGACTGACCTCATTCTTTTAAAGGCAGAGTCTGTACTCCTAACCCCTACACTATTCTGCCTTAGTGAATGACAGCTGAGCTATTAGTGGCTATAATTGATGCTCGGTAAATAGTTGACGAGTTGAATAAATTATGATAAAACTGCACACAGGTGGCTGGACTCATGTTCTGATGACAGGAGGAAACAGAATGCTCCATATTCAGCTTGGGGTCCTGTGTATTACAGACTCTTCTGTTCTCTTCTCCCACTTCTCGGAAGAGTTTCCCATCATCTGGGCTGTGGTAGGCTGAGACCTATTTAAACCTCAGCTCTGTCTCTTCTCTCCCCCTTCATAAGAATTCAATTTACACCATAGAACCACACTCATTCTCTAAGAGTGATACACCTGTACCCATTCTGGGAGCTACTGTATGTTGATATGGAGCGCCTGGGTGGCTAGTGCCTGCCATCTAGAAGCTCAGTAAATGGTCACTGATGAACTTAGGGTTGACTTGCATCTTGTGCAGTTAAAATCTAGCTCTCCCCACCACCCCACAGAAAAGTCCTGGGTTTAATATCTAGTTAGGGCCTGTTAAAATGAGTATGTAGAGATATTCCCTGACTCATTATTTATAAAAGTAAAGCTTTGGAAATCATTAAATGTTCATAGCAAAAGAATAGTTAAGTGGTGAAAGATTAGCAAGTAACATTAGTATTAGTCCGTGTGGGCAGCTGTAACAAAAATACCATGGACTCAGTAGCTTATAAATGAAAATTTATTCTGCACAGTTCTGGAGGCTGGGAAGTCCAGGATCAAGGTTCTGTGGTTGGTGAGACCCACTTCTCGGTTCATAGACAGCTGACAGCTTGACACGTCCTCACATAGTTGGGGAGTGGGGGGACAGGGGAACTCCCTGGGATCTCTTTTTAAGGGCACTGATCCCATTCATAGGGCTCTACCCTCATAAAGTAATCACCTCCCAAAGGCCCCACCTCTTAATACCATCACATTGGGGGTAGAATTTAATATATGAATGGGGAGGACAAACATTCTATCTGTAGCAAGTATTTAGCTCTTAAAAATAAGTGTCTGTGTGTATGTATAGGTTAAGTTAGCTCCCTGAACTCTTTCCCTTACTGCTGTTTTTGGAAGCATGAGGCTCAAGTTCACTATTTGTCACCTATTCTGATTCTCACAGCAGCCTCATAAAATGGCGTATTTGCCCCATTTCTACCAAACTAGTTCTAGGCCATATGTACGTATGGAGGAATTCGGATTTAAGTTCAGGTCCTCCTGACTCTAAAACCTGAGCTCCAGCTGCCAGTGGGGTTAGAGCATTGTTCCCAAAGTGTGCTCTGCAGAACTCCATTCCTGCTGAATGTTACAAGGAAAATGAGTCCCCTGTTCTCACGGGATATTTGCATTTGTTCTTGAGGTATTTGCATTTCTGTTGTGATCTGAAGTGATTTGCAGCTTAAACAGTAGTTTCTAGCATCTGCCTGTGGTTCAAAGCATTTTCTTTTTTTTGATAGATGGTGGCTGGGTTGATGCCTTGGAATTATTCTTGATTCAATACTTGATATGACTATTAGATGGCCCTTTCTACACACTGTCGGGGTCATAGAAATTTGGAATATCAGAGTGAGAAGGGCTTTAGAGAGAATAGTTTAGACCATTTTACAAAAGAGGAAACTGAGACATAGGGAGAACTACCTTATCAAACCACTTGGTTTGGTGGAGGGAGGGCCAGAACCTGGGAAGTAGGCCTCCAGGCTCTTAGTCCAGTGCTCTTTCTTCCTTCTGTGAATAGGAGAACTATTTTGTAAAATTTATGGCCACCAACTAGCGGTTTTATGTATGTTCTCCCTCTGTTGCCACCTCTCTGTTTTAGCTTGTGTTCTTACTCTCTCTGTCTCAGAGCCTCTTCCTGATTGTGTTTGAGGTCATAGCGAGATGGCAGGTGGATCCCACAGAAAAGGGGATTAGAGAATTGAGCAGAAGGAGGCTTAGGGTATCGGGTCGTGGCCCAGAATCAACTCTGATAGGGATAACTGCACATAAAATTACATATTGGATTTGTGACTGAGAAACTGTCAGACTTTACAGTTGAGTCATATCAGGGACACTTGCTATTTAAAGACTATCATGAACACCCTTTGCCTTATCCATTCTGTTTCAAGAAATTTATCTTATAAAGATGTGACTAGGGATCTTTTAAAAACACTGTTTAAAATAACAAAAGACTGTAAACGACTTAAATATCCAGTGATGAGAGGATGGTAATAAAGCCCACGGTACACCCATGCAGTTGAGAACTGCACAGCCACGAGACACAGTAGGACAGACTGTATGGGCTGATAGCATGCAACCTGTAAGATACATCAAGTGAAAAAACAAGGCGTGTGCGTATCTTGGGTTGGAGTCCCTTGAAAGCACAGCCTCAGAGACTTGGGCACAGGTGGTTTATTTGAAAAGTAATCCCAGAAAAAAATCAGTGAGAGGGTAAAGACAGTGAGATAGAAAATGCAAAAATGACAAACAAAAAACCCCCCAAAGCCTCCCAAAACAAACAAACACAACAAGTTGTATTATTGAGTTGCTGCTATAGGTAAAAGAAGCCTGAGTCCAGGTCTTTGAAAAACACAGAATGCCTGTCTCCCAGAATTGTCTGTCTGTTGGCAGGAGGGAAGACTGGGGCATTTATTAACCAAACCTGTCCTATATTACTTGGGGTGCTCCAGGGATTTAACTCCTTTGGCTTCTGGCTGCATCTCCCGGTAGGCTGACGAGGCTCCTGTGACTTTGGAGGAAGTGGTAGGGTTCAAGGTGGGACTCTGTCAGTGTACAAGGAAGGGACTGACCATGAGAGTTACAGCAGAAATCGGAGGTGGTCTAAGGGAATATTAGGCACCAAGAAGCATCTGCTATAATAGAAATGATGTTTACTTGTATAATAAACAAAGTATATGTGTGCATTTGTATGCACATACCTATATAAATGTCCATATACAAATACAGTGTAGAGATGTATATACATATACACACAGTCAATTTTTGAATAATGCATAAAATCACTAGGGATAGTGGTTACCTTTGGGTAGGGAGATGGGGTATTTGGAGGTCTGGACATTTGGTGAGAGTACTAATTTTTCAATGTTTACTTGCTTTTTTTTTAGCCATATGAATATATATTTTTAACAATGTTTTGATTGCTTTTATTGAGATATAACTTACATATAATAAAATGCAACTATTTTAAGTGTAGTTTAATAAATTTCATTGCAAATATGCACCCACACAATCACCCCTACAGTCAAGACAGAACATGTCCATCAAGTCCCCACTGGCCTTTTACAGTATATCCTCTCCTCTTGATCCTTTTTATGTCAATATTTTGTTCCTTTTTAACTCTGAGCTATATTCTGTTGTAGGGATATTACACAACTTATTCATCATTCACTTTTTGATGGACTTGCAGATGGTGCGTACTTTGGAGTTTTTATGAATAAAAGTTATCATGAAAAAGTTAGGAGCACTTGCAAGAAGTCTTTGTGTAGACCTATGTTTACATTTTTCTTGTATAAATACCTGGGGATTGCTGGGTCAGATTGTATGTGAATATTTAACTTTATGAGAAATCACTGAATTTTTCCTTTTTTTTTTTTTTTGCATTTCTACCAACAAAATATGAGATTTCCAGTTGTTCTACATCCTTGCCAACACTTGGTATGGTTTCTCTTTTTAATTTTAGCTATTCTAGTGGGTGGTGGTAGTATCTGGGGGTTTTAATTTGCATTTCCCTGATGACAATGATGTTGAACACACTTTTCATTTGTATATCTGCCACTTATATTTTTCTTTTGTCAAGTGTCTGTTAAAGGTGGTTTTTTTTTGGCCTATTTTTGAGTTAATATTTTATTATTAAGCTATAAGAATTTTTTATATATTCCAAATACAAGCATTTCGATAGGTATATGTATTACATATATTTTTCTGCATTTCCTTTTTTTAAGTCAATATTCTTTTTTTTTAATGTTTATTTATATTTGAAGGAGAGAGACAGAATGTGAGTGGGGGAGGGGTAGAGAAAGAAGGAGACACAGAATTTGAAGCAGGCTCCAGGCTTTGAGCTATCAGCACAGAATCCGATGAGGGGCTCAAACTCATGAACCGTGAGATCATGACCTGAGCTGAAGTTGGACACTCAACCAACAGAACCACCCAGGTGCCCCTGCATTTTCTTTTTGATGGTTTTTAATGCTATTTGTCAAAGAATAGGAAACTTTAGTTTTGATGTAGTCCAATTTATCAAGTTTTTTCCCCTTTGGTATAAGTGCTTTTTGTGTATTGTGTAAGAATTATTTGCTTATAGTAAGATCATACCATTTTCCTTCTATGCTTTCTTCTGGAAGTTTTTAGTTTAGCATTTATATTTAGGCCGGTGATCAATATTAAGGTAATTTTTGTATATAGTGTAAGGCAATGTTCAAGGTTATTTTCTTCCTGGGATATTCAATTGTTCTAGCAACATTTGTTGAAAAATTTTCTCTATTGGATTTCTTCAGCATTTTTGTCAAAAATTAATTGACCATATATGAGTGGGCCTATTTCTGGACTCTTTGTTCTGTTCCATTGATCTATATGTCTATCCTATGTTAATAGCACACTGTCATTATTATTGTAGCTTTATGGTAAATCTTAAAATAGTGTAGTTCTTACACTATTTTAGGATGCAGTGTAGGAGGTAGTCTAAGTCCTCCAACTTTGTTCTTCTTTTCAAAGTTGTTTTGGCTATTTTAAGTTTTTAACATTTACATACAAATTTCACTATCAGTTTGTCAATCTCTATTAAGAAAAAAACCTGGTGTTCCTGTGATTAAGATTACATTGAATCCCAAAACATTGAAAAGTATTGACATCTTAATAATATTGAGTCTTTCAATCCATAAACATTGTATATGTCTTTAATTATTTAGGCCTTCTTTAGATATTGCAGTAATTATTTTGTCATTTCAGTGTAGAGGTTTAGCACATATTTTGTTAAATTTATCCAGAAGTGTTGTATGTCTTTTGATGCTGTTATAAGTGGTATTTGTGGTAGCCAGCCTCCAGATTGGCCTGAAATGCTCTTTCCCTCCTGGTATTCCTGCCCTCATGTAGAACCCCTCACCTGCCACACACCTCGTACCAGGGATGATCTGCGTGATGAATAGAGTATGGCAGAGGTGATGGAGTGCCACTTCTGAGACTAAGGGATCAACGGCACTACAGCTCTTTCATTGCTATCTCGTATTGTTTGCTCTGAAAGACATTGGAGCAGATCTATTGGAAGGTCCAATGTGGTAAAGAAATGAGACCTTCATAAAGGAGAAACTGAGGCCTCTACCAGTAAGATGTGACTCAGTGATCTTGCAAGTGGATCCTCCAGCTCTAGTTAAAGCTTCAGATGAGTGCAACCCTGGCTGACATCTTGATGGAAACCTCCTGAGAGACCCTGAGCCATGCTACCCCCCGAAACTGCTTCCCGATACCTGACTCTCCAAAACTATGTGAGATAATAAATGTTTGTTGTTTCAAGCTGCTAATTTGGTAATTTGCTTTGTAGCAATTGAGAACTAATATGGTAGTGTTTTTTTTAATGAATACTATCTATTTTATTTCAATTTCTGATTCTTTGTTTCTAGAATATAGAAATTCTATTTTTTTTATAGACCTTGTATCCTGTGTCCTTGCTAAAATCAGCTCTTTTGCAGATATTTTAGGATTTTCTGCATAGGCAATCATGTCATCTGTGACAAAGACAGTTTTACTTCTTTTCAAATCTGCATGCCTTTTATTTATTCTACTGCCTTATTAAACCAGCTAGGAATTTTCATGTAATGTTGAATAAAATGGTGAAAGCAGATATTCTTGCCTTGTTTTTGATCTTAATGGGAAAGCCATTCAGTCATTCACCATTAGTATTGATGTCAACTGTAGGTTTTCTCGAGATGCTCTTTATCAGGTTGGGGAAGTTTTTTTCTGCTCTTAATTTACTGAGAGGTTTAAAAAAATGTTTCCCCCTAATTCCTGTCATCAATACTAGATTTACAGTTTTATTATAGTAACAAATACTTGTTACAGTGAGATCTACACTCATACACAGAATTACTATATTTAAGTTGATATAGAACAATATTTACATTTTTAAGCTACACTTTTGAAATTAGATGATGAAGTGTAGCTTAAGTTTTACAACATAGAATAAAACACATGAGACAAAAATAGAGGTAACAGTAAAAATATAACTATCTGTTCTTTAGACAGCATGTGGAAATCTTTTGTCAGAAAGCTACATCTTCTCAATTAGATTGTCCAAATCATAAAATATGGATGATTCAATGTCATTTTGCCAGAAACTTGTTTGTTGGATTAACCTGTCAATGTACTAACATTTTTGAAAGCAAATCCAAGCCGTTTTCAACCAAGTTTTTCCTATGGAATGCTGGACTTCCAGGTTTCCATTTGGGAAATTTGCAATCTTCTAAAGATTCCACTTCTGCCCCCACCCTTCATTACTGGGGGTGCCCAAAGTGCTGAAAATCCTGAAGAGTTGATACATTTCTGAATCCCCATGGAAAAGTGGCTTATTAGTTGCTATTTCTGCAAATATGGTCAACTGGAGTTGAGTAGAGAGCTGACCCCAGCAATACCTGCGCAGATCTATACCAGAGTGTTACTACCTCATGCATGTGTATTCTCATAGGTTTTCCAAAAGCTCTGGCAACGCCCAGACCAACTAGTGGAGTTGTTCTTTTGTGGGCAATAGATTTTTGAGGTTTTAAGTCTCTGTGAAGAGCTCTTCTAAAGGTACAAAACAACATCCCTTGTATGATTTGGTACAAATATGTCTCTTTTTTTCTTCCTTTTCAAATTGTTTAAATTCCAGTTAGTTAACACACAGTGCAATATTGGTTTTAGGAATAGAACTCAGTGATTCATCGTTACTTACAACACCCAGTGCTCATCATAACAATTCCCTCTTTAATACCCATCCCCCATCAGGCCCATCCTCCACCCAGCTCTCCTCCAGCAACCCTTAGAACTCTTTGCTCTCCATCATTAAGAGTCTTTTGTGGTTTGTTTCCCACTCTCCCCCGCCCCCATGTTCATCTGTTTTGTTTTTAAAATTCCACATATGATGAAATCATATGGCATTTGTCTTTGTCTGACTGACTTATTTTACTTAGCATAATACAGTCTAGTTCCATCCACATCAGTGCAAATGGTAAGATTTCATTCTTTTTGATGGCTGAGTAATATTCCTTGTGTGTGTGTGTGTGTGTGCGTGTGTGTGTGTGTGTGTGTGTGTGTGTGTGTATATCTCACAACTTCTTTATCCATTCGTCAGTTGATGGACATTTGGACTCTTTCCCTAGTTTGGCTATTGTTGATAATTCTACTATAAACATCAGGATGCGTGTACCCCTTTGAATCTGTACTTTTGTAACCTTTGGGCGAACAGCTAGTAGTGTAATTGCTAGATTGTAGGGTAGTTCTATTTTTTAAGTTTATTTATTTATTTTGAGAGAGAGAGAGAGAGAGCAGGTGTGCATGTGTGCATAAGTGGGGGAGAGACAGAATCCTGAGCGGGTCCTGCACTATCCGTGCAGAGGCCTATGTGGTGCTCAAACTCACGAACCTGTGAGATTATAACCTGAGCCAAGATCAAGAACCTGATACTTAACTGACTGAGCCACCCTGGTGCTCCAGGGTAGTTCTATTTTTAACTTTTTGAGGAACATCCATACTGTTTTCCACGGTGGCTGCACCAGTTTGCATTCCCACCAACAGCAAAATGGTTCCCGTTTCTCCTTATCTTCACCAACACCCATTATTTCTTGTATTGTTAATTTTAGTCATTCTGACAGGTATGAGGTGGTATCTCATTGTGGTTTTGATTTGTATTTCCCTGATGTTGAGCATCTTTTTGTATGTTTCATAGCGTCTGGATGTCCTCTTTGGAAAAGCCTCTATTCATGTCTTCTGCCCATTCCTTGACTAGATTATTTGGTTTTTGGGTGTTGAGTTTGATAAATCAATCAGATTTTGCATACTAACCCTTTATCTCATATATCATTTGCAAATATTTTCTCCCATTTGGTAGGCTGCCTTTTAGTTTTGTTGATTGTTTCCTTTGCTGTGAAGAAGCTTTTTATCTTGATGAGGTCCTAATAGTTCATTTTTGGTACAAGTAAGCCTTAACAAGTAAGAGAAGAATCCATGAACTGACCAAGAACGATAGGATCCAAGTATTTCTTAAGACCCAAAGAATTCAAAGATGTGATATAACCTGGAATTCTGTATAAGCATATCTTGAAGACTATATTTAAATGACAAACTTCTTTTAATAGAGAAATTGCCTGAATTATAGTACTAGGGACTTCTTCCTCTTTACTTTCTAGTCTGATTTTCTTCATGGCTACCACATGACTTATAATTTTTTGTCTACCCTTATATATAACTCCATAGGTACTTTCTCCCTTTTTCTCTATTTTGGTGTAATATTCCATACTTACCCCATGTGTATGGTGGATGCTGGCTTATTATTCTGTGACAGTGGGGTTGGGGACTTGGTGGAGGCAGGAGTGGTGGCCACCTTGTCTATGTTATTCTTTCTTAAACTTCCAAGAGCCCTGAGAAATTTTATTATGAATCATTTTCTAATAATCTTTCTGAGTGTATTGAGATACTCATGTTTTTTTTCTTTTTCATTTTGTTAATATGGTGAACTACATTGATTGGTATTTGAACCAGCCTTGGGTTCCTGAGCTAAACCCCACTTCATCATTGTGTATGAATTGTTTTTGAAAATATTTTCTATTATTTGAGGCACATCTGTATTTTGTGCATCATCAAGAGGTCAGGAGGTTCTACTCCCCATTGGCTGCTATTGGATTACAGGCATCAAGGCTGGTGCCTGAATGTGGGTGGACAAGTGTGTTTTGTAACCCTCTGGGATCTGTGAGGGGAGTGTCCAGACTGGGACACATGGAAATCTTGGTGTACTGTTGATGATTTCTTACCCCCTTGTATCAATTCATTTATTCAAATCAAGTATTCAGCTTTAATTTGGAAAAGGAGCTGAAAACTGAGATAATAAAGGGAGGATAATAAAGGGAGAAGAAGGACTACTAGTAGAATCCTCAAAATAGGGAGAACACCGAGATCCTGGCTCCCCTAAATGACAAACATTCATCATCAAAAGCTGGCTCTGAGGAGTCTTAGTCACATCTCCAGGATCATTTTATGGTATTTCTTCTAGTTTTTCTGAGAAGTGTTTTGAAATTACATTTTTTCCTCCGTTGCCTTAAGTTTCATGGGGTACAAGCACCATGGTGACTGATAAGCATAATTTTCCTTATGTGCACCAACACATAAGGCGCTGCCTGGTGGACCCACTCCTTCATCTGATGCTAGCCTATTTCCTTTTAGTGCTTTGAGCTCATTAGGAGTGTGATACTCCTCAGTGTCCCTCTTCTTTGGGACTCCAGGTGATGGGTATGAGATACATGAAAATTTATTTTCACTCGAGAGCATTAAGAACAAGCGTTTAAAAAACCTCTCGGTCCGCCTTGGAAGCTGGGGTCATGTCCATATGCTCTGAGCAGGTGCACTGAGACATGAGACTGGGAAAAGGAAACTTCTAGTGGATAAGAGGATAGGAGAGAGTCTGAATGCCTCCACTAAGTCCCAAACAGCTGCCAAATTCTCAGGGAAATATGTGAAGGGTGAGAACCTCTTGGCTTTTTCTCATATCCAGTCAGCCATGGATCTTAGAGTCTGTGAAAATAGTTGGTGAGCAGACTAGAGCAATGCAGTCCCTCTTTTTCTCTCCACTATCCCATTTTGCATTCTCCCTCACCTTTCCCCCTCCACTCTAGGCTGGGACAATCAGAGGACAAAAGAATTCTACTTTAAAACAAGTGTAGGTAGGTATTTATAGTAGGGAAATGGACTGAATGAGCCAGCTGCTAAAAATAGAAGATCTGACTTAATCCATTCAGGAAGATTGTGGCCCAATGCATTTAGGGATAAAATAAGTCAATTCAGATCTAATGTTCAGAAAAAATAGCCCAGATTGGGATAGTTGGCTTCTCATGAGAAATGATACAGATTTTTCCAAATTGGCAGCGATGGTGGGGATGAGATTTGCAATCAAAAGACTTGACTCTTCACCTGGACATCAGGAGATCTTTGAAAGTCTGTTCTAATTTTCTTCTGGGAAAATTGGTCTAAGCCCTCTAAGCTCTGCACTACATAAATTTCAGTCAAGACTTGTGGAACCTGTGAGGGACGTTTGGAGCTCCGACTTATGTTTGGGGAATATTAATTCTCTGTCAATCTTAATGGTGGATGCTCATTCCATTTTCCCACATGTGTCGGTTCTTTGAGTGAATAAACAAATGCACATCATTTATTGAGCATTTATTGAGTGCCTCGCACCATACTAGGCCCTTCTCATGGTATTTTATTTAGGCCTCACCACAACCCTGGGGTATGTTCTCCATTTTGATGACATACAAACCAAGGCTTAGCTAGGATTTTCCAAAGCCACGCTGTTTGTGGATAGAAGGTTGAGATTTGAATTCCTTTCTAGCATTGGAGATAGACAGTGAGTCTTACAATATTTATGCAGTCCTCTAGGCATTTTATTCAGGGTTGTGTACTAATAGGCCCTCAGCTGGTGTTTGTTTTTGATGAAAGCTTTGTCTGTTTTACCTCATCCTACTTTGAGTTCAATAGCTTACTTGTACTGTTCAGCATCACGTCTACTTTATGTTATCATATATCATCTCTTTTATCAATTAAGAGTGTAAGTTGCAAAAAACCCCCCATCTTATCTGAACCAATGTGATGGTTTAAAAATATGACTGCAGGGGCTCCTGGGTGGCTCAGTTGGTTAAGCGACCGACTTCGGCTCAGGTCATGATCTCATGGCTCTTAGGTTCGAGCCCTGCATCGGGCTCAGAACCTGGAGCCTGCTTCAGATTCTGTGTCTCCCTCTCTCTCTGCCCCTCCTCTGTTCACGCTCTGTCTGTCTCTCTCAAAAAATTTAAATAAACATTAAAAAAATTAAAAATATATATGGCTGCAAATTCTTTGGTCCTTCTCTCATTGGGAGATGGGGTCTATGTCTCCTCTCTTTGAACTGGTAACTGTTTTGATCAACTGAGTACTGCATACGTGACATTGCATGACTCCTGCAGGAGTCTAGGTCATAAAAAGCCTTGCAATGTCTACTTAGTTCTCTTGGGATGCTTGCTGTCTGTGCTGTGAAAAGCCAAAGCCATATGGGAAGGTCACATGTGAAGTCACTCTGGTCATCAGTCCCATCTGAGTCCAGTCTTTGGTCAGTCTGGCCCAGATACCAGACACATGAGTGAGGAAGCCACTGCGAGGTAGATCCTCCAGGTCCAGCTGTCCTAGTTCCTAGGTGTTTGAGGCATTCAGGTGTTCATGTCCTCTGCAGAGGCCTCAGACATGGTAGAGTGGAGACAAACCATTCCCACAGGACCCCATCTGAAATCCTGACCCACAGAACCTGAGGAATATACAGAATATTGTTACATTTTACTTATGAGCTTCTCTTAAATCATATATTAAAATCACATTGTGGTCTATCATTCACAATGATTCCTTTGAAACTTTTTATTTTGTTTATTTATTTAGTTTTAATTCCAATGTAGTTAACATACAGCATTATGTTAGTTTCAGGTGTATAATACAGTGATTCAATAATCTATACATTACTCAGTGCTCATCATGATAAGTGTACTCTTAATCCCTATCACCTATTTTACCCAACTCCCTCCCCCTCCCCAGGGGTATCCATCTGTTTGTTTCCTAGAGTTGAGCATTAAAAATTATTTTTAATCTACCAGCTGACAGCTCAGTTAGGTCCTCCTTGGATTATGTGGATCATAATCCAATGATGTTTTTCTATCACCGAGTTTTGGGTTAGCTTGTTACAGCTAAGAGTAACTGGAACATCCAAATTGGTTAAACTAGATGGTGAGTTTTGAAAACAGAGACAATGCTAATTACTTCTCTGGAAAGCCTTTTAGTGTCCAATTCAGCACTGAGAATACCATTTCTGTTTGATATGTTTACTTATTGAAGAAAGAGGAGAAGAAGGAAGAGATTTTCCATAACAGAGGTCTTCCAAATTTTTTCCTTGCATGTCCCTTGAAAGGATTTTGAGAGACAATGTGCCCCCTTACACATTTTTAACTTGATAACTAGCTTCCCATTATAACTTTACATAGTTGCCAAGAATGTAATTTTTGGCATATTGTAAATACTGACATTTAAGAATAAACCTTATTTTGCTCTTTTCAAGTTCCCAATGGTCTAAATATCATAATACCACCACCTTGTGTTTATAAATACCCAAACAAGATTTTCTTCAGTAGTCATTTTTACATCACTTCTTTTCTCCTTGACTTATATTTTCATTCTGCTTTCCCCACAGAGTTTTATCCTAATGTAATATATTTTTATGCTGGAAGTTTTTTTATTGATTTCAGTATCATACTTCTCTGTAACAATAACATACATATAAATTGAAATACCATTTGGAAACATTTCACATGGCTAAGAGGCTTTAAGTATTGAAACATTTTTTCTGGATTGAATTATCATTATAATTATTATTACTATGCAGTTGAGAAACAACATAAATATACATTTTTATATATAATTACTAAACACAAAAAGTAAAATTCATTAGAAATCCATCTGTAGGGGATGGGTGGGATTTTCAGAAATTATTGCATCTACCAGTGGATGAATATTACTTACTGCTAGAGTGAGACAAATATAATTACAATCCTATTCTTTGTTTATTAAGACACAAGTGCTAAAAATGTTCACATAAGTCTATGGAAAATCTTCATAGCAGTAGGTGGAAATATAAGGAATATTGCTGAATCTGAATTATTTTGAGTATGTCCAAGTCATATATTAAAATCACATCATGACCTATCACCAAAAATTGTTTTAATGATCTATCAGCTGACAGCTCATTTAGATCCTCCTTGGATTATGTAGAAAAGACCTGATTTGGGAAAAGACTTGTAACCAGTTGTTTGAGTTGCTCAAATGGCTTTGTTACCTGCTCATTAGAGACATTCACATGAGTAGTCTACTTACTCCCTCTGTTTGGAGACCTGAAAGTTTATATCCAGGACGGATCATATTAAGGTTTGGGATGAGTGAGAGTGTCTTTCTTTTGATTGGTGGGAGGAAGACTTCTGTGAAGGAGAGAGAGGGTCAAGAAAGAGAACTCGCCTGATGCCCCCACTTCAGGCAGATCAATTTTAGGAGAGTCTGCCAGAAAACTGAGGGTTTGGAAATTGATCCTCATAAATCTATCAATGCTCCCAAACCAAGTCCGCATATACTCCCAAGGGTCTGTGTACCCCAATTTGAAGCCAGCTACTCCAAAGGGTGCTAAAACTATAGAGATGTTGACACGCTTGGAGGGGACAGACTTGCTTGAGTTTATTCCAGGGTATTGGCTCTCAGTGAGCTGTTCTGTGCTAAGTGCTTTATAGGGAACATGTCACTGAGTCCTGAGAACAACTTGCAGATGAGGATGCAAGGGTTAAAGGAAGTAGCAGCCGTCAAGTACCAGAGCTGGGGTTCAAGCCCCAGGTGGTGGGTTTACAGAATCTGAGCACTTCAGCCTCTGTTTTAAATGGCATAGCTCAGTGGGTATCATGAGCACAGCTCTTCATGTGAGCTTCTGCTTGGACTCCCGTTGCTTTTATTTTTGTCTCCTCCTTGGTAAGTTTCTCCAAAGCACTGGTTCTCAAACACACAAAGCTGGGACACACCTCCACAGTTTCTGACTCAGTAGGTGTGGGTGAGGCTGAGAGTATGCATTTCTCACAAGGTCTGGGAAGTACACTTTGAGAACCACATCTCTAAGGCATGTCCAGCCTCATGGGAGAGATTCTATTTCTAATGCATTTGGAGACTGATGTTTTTCCTTTAAATTTCTTTTAGGACTGAGGTTTTTACCTGCCTTGAAGTGAGTATGTGTAGCTAGGCATATTGCATGTATATTCCAACACCAGAAATGACTTTGGAAAAACTTGTGCCACAGGAATTTTTGCCAGAAATTTAAAAAAATGTTTGTTTATGTATTTATTTTTGAGAGAGAGAGAGAGAGAGAGAGAGAGAGAGAGAGAGAGAGAGAGAGAGGGAATACCAAGCAGGCTCTGCACTGTTAGCACAGAGCTCAACTTGGGGCTTAAACTCACAAACCATGAGATCATGTCCTGAGCCAAAATCAAGAGTCAGATGCTCAACCGCTGAGCCACCCAGGTACCCCCTCAAGATATATATTTTAAATTGAGACTACCATACACGTGTACACACACACACACACACACACACACACACACACACATACATTTAGTGGAAGCAATATGTATTATCATGTGTGATGCATTCTTATATCTTCTATTTCACTTAAAAAATACTGTTAACCCCCTTGTACATCTTACCACCTAATAAGGAGAAAGGACTGGCACTTTGATAAAACAACTGCCTGAAGAGAATTTCTTCTTTAATGGACACATTCCATCCATAGATATGTTAATATTTCCAGGCAGGCTTTGCATATCTTTGCCCTGGCTGTAAAAGACAGGCTCATTTTCTCATTTTCAAGTTCTTGGGTGGCTACATTCTGGTCAAGAGAGACAGTTTCTCCTGTTCCAGGGCTGGACACGTCTCTGGGCTGGGGCTGGCCTTGAGGCTTGTGCTTCTTTATGGTGGGTGCAACTCTTGTGTGAAGTTCTAACTTTCTCAGGGCTGGGTGGACTGGAGCTGCCTCCTGAAAGTAACTGCATCAAAGGCCCCATGCCATTTGGGCAAAGTTGGACTTGGCTAAGGCAAGGCTGTCTTTATGGCCTCCTGTTCATCATTTGAACCCTTTCACCTAAGGTTGATGGGTGCCTGCTGTGGGGAGGGCCTTGATCTTCCCCTGCCTCTCTGCCCATCAGTTTACCACTCTTCCTCCTGACATGGGCTTTTGGCTCTTGGGTCCCAATTCTACAATATATATGGGCTACATATAACCGATGTTCCTGAGTTTTTGGTATCTGCAAGGGTGAGCAGGAAAATGTTTCTTGCTGCTGGAGAACTGTGATGGGCTGTGCTGTGCTGTGGTTGAAGCGTGTCCTGGAGTGGGCTTGAGACCTGTAAACTCTAGACAGAGGTGCCTTTTGAAATAGACCGGCCTGAGCTTCATTTGCTGCTCTGGATCTGGGATCACTCTTAGTTTTGTTGAATGAACGGTTAGGATAGAATTCTTGGGTAATTTTCCTGTCAAGTCAGCAGCTTGGTTCTTTACAAGGCTTCTGTATAAATGCCATTTATGATACTCGTTCAGATCCAAGGAGAGGAAGGAAAAAGGTTACAGGACCAGGGGGAACTTAATATGTCAATGATAATACTAAAAACTCCTTCTACTATTTATTCGGGGGGGGGGATGTCTGAGCTTTGACACCTGTGAATTCCGTCCCCTGATTCATAATGGTAGCTGTGTCTCTGCTATATAGCTTATATCCACTATTCATCTTTGTTGTTCAAATATTTTAAACTCTGTTCCATTGTTTCTTGGAAATGCTAGAGCTAGCTTTCCTAAACCATGGCCATTTAGGGCTCTTGTTTTTTCTGGTTTAAGACAGCAAATACCTCCATCTGTCTTCCCACATTCCTTTTATCCTTCTGTTCCCCATCACTTTTCAAAAATATTAGAGCATTAGTATATTCCCCCCAAAGACTCAGTAATGCAGACTCTTACAATTTGCTGGTTTGTATATGTTCATATTTTCCAAGTATTCCCTAGTCTATTTGTTGTCAATAATTATTTTTGCAAAGTTTTCATAACTTACAAATTGTTTAAATGTGTTTCTTGCCCTCCCCCCTTTCCCTTTCTATACATTCCCTATTCAAGCAGTGGGTCCTAGATTTTTGGATTTCATGCAGTAAAAATTTTTTTTTAAAGCAAAGCGTACTTACATAGGGTTGCTATCTTTTTATTTTTTCAAATAAAGACAACCACTGTTTACTTTACCATCACTTCATAAAAGAAAATGCCCAGTGGAAACTCAGTAGATATCAA
Organism: Suricata suricatta; assembly: GCF_006229205.1. Classification (NCBI taxonomy): domain Eukaryota; kingdom Metazoa; phylum Chordata; class Mammalia; order Carnivora; family Herpestidae; genus Suricata; species Suricata suricatta. The sequence continues at coordinate 23,369,427 of NC_043708.1, read as the reverse complement.
TTGCCTTTGTGGAGATATGGTCTTACAGAAGCTCTGTTTCCTCATTGATTCCAGTTCACTGCAATCCGTTAGGTACCTGCCAAGTTCACAGCACTGTGATGGACATGAAAGAAGGATTAGACTTTTGCATTTTATACCCAGGGAGCCCACAGAGGAGACAAGACAAGCAGCTGTGTAGGGCTGTACCTTCTGGGTCTATCTTCCTCCTGAGACTATGAACTTCTTAATGGGAAAGCTCATATCCTGTGTCTCTGTGTCCCACTGCACTAGCATGGTGTCTGACATATCATATATGCTCTATCAATGTTTGCTCGCTGAAATGAGTTACAGGACAGTGCTAGATCAAATATACATAGGTGTTCAATTGCAGTCGATTATGCACCTCTGCTAACAGTGCTGGACCATGAATCAGGATAGCAGGAAGGTGAAGGTTCATAGCTGACTCCAGTTGACAGGAAGACTTCATGGAAGGAGTTGGTGAGATTTGAGAAGGGCCCTCATGAGTGAGCAGAAGTCACATGACCTGGCAGTAAGCACTGGGAAAGCAGTAAGGGGTTGGAAGGTAGCTTGAGGCCCAGGTGAATATTCAGGAGAGGTCATATCTTTGTTTTGAAGGCTAATTGCTTATTTGGAGTTTATCTGGTAGCATGGCATGGTGATAGATGCCAAAAAACTGTTTAGGGCAGTGGTTCAAACTTGGAGGTGATTTCCTTCCGTTCCCCACCCCTCACCCCGACTCTCCACCCCAGGGGACATTTGGCAAAATCTGGAGACATTTTTGGTGCTACTGGCATATAATTCTGGGATATGGTAGAGGCTAGGGATACTGTTCAACATCTTACAATGTACTAGACAGTTCTCTACTTCCACTAAACAATTGGCTCTCCCAAGTGTCAAAAGTGCTATAGTTTAGAAACCCTGATGTAGGTGATTTGATAAGGAAAAAGGAAATAAATACAGTGCTATCAGTAGGTATTTATGACCACAGCAGTGCCTGGATGCTACTGCTGCTTTAACACTTAACCTCTCTCCTCTCCAAGGAACTTCCCTTTCTTGACCAGTTCCTATCCTACTTTTCTTTCTGTCTTGTGCTGCCAGATGTCCTTCTCTTCCCTTATTGTGCCTTTCCTCTCTATGACTGAATATTACTAGAACTTCTATTGGCTCCCTGCAAGTTCAGACCTCAGAGCTACCCAGGAAATTCTGGAAGATTGTGCAAGAATTAGAATTAGAATTTGGAGCTGAACCCAAGCTGTCTTGGCCTAAGATATATCTTTACCTTCATGTCATCTAGGCCAAAAGTCCTAAGCCTCATGGTTATTGATATGTTTATTCAGAGGACATTTTGGCTTGCTCACATTTCTAACCTGCTGAGTCCACTTTAGGCTATTTTTTTTCCCCTCAGGTGTGCCATAGTGGCATTTGTTTACCTTAGGCATGACAGCAGGGTATAGAGAGGTATGTATTCCTGTAACGTTGATTCTATATATATTAGTAAGTACTCTTTGAAAAAAAGAGCTCAGAGTGGAATCTAGAAACAGACAAAAAACCAAACCAACCTAACAGACAAAAATCAAGTGCATGGATACAAAGAACAGAAATGTGGTTGCTAGAGATGGGGTAGGGAGGGGACCAGGGTGAGTGAAATGGGGGAAGGGGTGAAAAAATAAACTCCCAGGTCTAAAATAATAAGTCAAGGGATATAATATATAGCATGGGGACTATAGTTAACAATACTGTATTGTATATTTGAAAGTTGCTATGAGAGTAGATACTAAAAGTTTTCATCACAAAGAAAAAAATTATAATTATGGGTGATGATGGATGGTAACTAGGTTCATTGTGGTTATCATTTCAAAATATATACAAACATTGATTATGTTGTATAATGTATGTCAATTATATATAAATTAAATTAAAAAGTTAAGAAAAAATATTTCAGTGGCCAGTTATGTCTAGAACACTATTGGGTTAGGCAGCTATTTTATTGCAAGACTTCTTCAAGCCTTCATTATGCATATGGGCATTTTGAATTTCCAAGGGGAAAACATGGTCTTCTATATTTTCAAACTTAACTGACCACAGGACACCTTTTGCATAGCATAAATCGATAACTTAGTTTGGGAAGCATTATTATGGTGAAAAAGTATGGACTTCAGAGCTATGTCTCCTGAATTAAAATCTCTGCCTCAATCATTGAGTAACTCATTTTAGTGGGTAGCATACTTAACTCTTTGAAGCCTCAGCTGCCTCATCTGGAAAATATAGTCATAGGCAAAGAATAAATCTCTCACAAAGTACTGGGTATTTATTACCTCCCAACCTCATGCTGCCATTTTTTTTTGTCAATTTATTGTTGATATGAATATTCTTCCTACTGGACTAAAATCATTGAAGGCCTGGATGGTATCTTATGTTTGGATTTTCCCCAATTTCTGGCACATCAAAATGCTCAAGAAATGTTAATTGAATAAATCAATGTGTAATATATATAATGTGCCTTATACAGTATCAGTAAATGTTAGTTCTTGTCTAGCTCCTTCCTTTATTCTTTCTCAGTGGGTAAAAGCTTTTTGGAAGAGATAGGAGGGAGGTGGAATGGGGCCATGAAGTGATGGTGACTTTGACCTTGACATTTTGATTGGCTATAAAGGCTGCGTGAGGATCCATGCTTTGTGCCTGTGACAGTTAGCCAATGTGCATCAGAGGCTTGCTTAGGGAAGGGATGCTTATTTATTTGTAACTTCATATCACAGAATGGGATTGGTTAGGTCTCATCTGGAGCATTGTATTCAATCTGGGACATCAATTATTAGGAAGGAAGGAATATTGATTTCTTTAATACCCCTAATGCTGACAGCTTCTTGAAAGGACTATGGAGAAGAATCAAAGAGACATTCACAGCTGACAAGGGTCTGCCTGGAAGGATATGTAAAAACATCTGGATGTCCCAAATTATGATAACAGTGAAGAAATTATAATATGTACAGGGACACATTTTAATATAATGTCATAAAGAAAACTACTTTGGACTAGTGTACCAAACCTGAGTTTCAGTGTCTGTGTGACTGAGTTTTCTGCCCCCTGGGACTGAGTTTCCTTGTCTCTAAAATGAAGTCTTGGGGGTACCTGGCTGGCTCAGTCGGTTGAGCATGTGATTCTTGATCTTGGGGTTGTAGGTTTGAGCCCCATGTTGGGTGCAGAGATTACTTTAAAACAAAATCTTAATAAAATAAAATGAAGGTTTGGGGGGCACCTGGGTGACTCAGTTGGTTAGGCGTCCAACTTCAACTCAGGTCATGATCTCGCAGTTTGTGAGTTTGAGCTCCATATCGGGCTCTGTGCTGGCAGCTTGGAGCTGGAACCTGCTTTGGATTTTGTGTGTGTGTGTGTCTCTCTCCCCCTCCCCGACTCAAACTGTCTCTCTGTCTCTCTGTCTCTGTGTCTTTCTCTCAAAAATGAATAAATGTTAAAAATTTTTTTAAAAATGAAGGTTTGGGTCTGCAATATGCTTGCAGGTCTCTTTTGATTTGATAAAGTGTAACTCTGAAACATTTGAGGGCATATTAGAGAAGGGAGTCTAGACTCCTGATTTTTCCTCTGGGTTTTAGAGGATAGAACTGAGACCAGAGTTCTGAGTTTTCTAGGTGAGAAGTGAAGAGGTCAATTTGCTGTTCAATGAGAAAAAGTGATTTCATAAGGAGGGAGAGTATGGACAAGTCCTGTTACCAGAAGTGCCCCCAGGGCCACCTGCTTGGGCTGTTTTAGAGATGACCTTTAAGACCCTTGCCTTCGATGGTTTTAGATGGTTTTAAACAAATATTTTATTTTAGAATAGTTATAGATTTACAAAAAGTTTGTGAAGACAGTACAGAGAATTTGCATATACCCTCCATACAGTTTTCCCTAATATTAACATTTTACATTAGTATGGTATGTTTATTATAATTGATGAACTGACAAGGAAACACCATTGTTGACTAGAATCCACTCTTTATTCAGATTTCCTTAGTTTTTACCAAATATCCTTTTTCTGTTCCAGGATCCCATCTAGGATATCCCATTACACTTATGTTCCTCTTGGCTGTGACAATTTCTCAGACTTTCCTTGTTTTTGATGACCTTGACAGTTTTGAAGAGTTTGGGTGAGACATCTTTTGGACTATCCCTCTGTTGGGGTTTCTGAAGAGTAGACGGGTTGCGGGTTTTGGGAGGAAAGACCACAGAGGTGAAGTGCCCTTCTCATCACATTATGACTTATTATTAAGGATGCTGACCTTGACCATGTGGCTGAGATAGTGTTCCTCAGGTTTCTCCAATATAAAGTTATTATTTTTGTCCCTTTTTATACTGTGCTCTTTGGAAGGAAGTCATAAGGCACATCAGCATTGATGAAGTAGGAAGTTATGCTTCACCTCCTTGGGGAGAGTCCTCAGTTTTTGATGAAAAAAAAATATTTTGACTTTTGTTTGCCTCCCAGGTCTCATGCCGAGCCCTAGGCACAATGAGTGAGCCCCTTCTCATTTCTTTGTCAGAGTAAGACAGCTAATCAAGGCACAGGGATTTACTTAAGATAACAAATGATTATCCTTCCCTGTAGAAGGGTTACCAGAATGCTGAATTTGCTAATTACTCTTCTCTCTGCTTCTCCCAAGCAGTGATCTTAAGAGATGAGACGAATCTATCTGAACCGAGGGCTGCATCTACTGAGGAATCAGGGAGGCCGAGAAAGAGGGAGGGCAGCCACTTACCAAAAGTGGAGGGGGTGGGGCACACGCAGAACTGAAGTGGCCTGAAGGGACATGATGTGGATAAGAGGGAATTAATGGGGAGTTTGGTCTCTGGGTCTAATTGAAATTTCTCAGTCTGTGCTATCCATCAGCATTTCTTCTGGATTACTGCTTGTAACTCTGTTAATGGGCGTTGAGGAGAAATGTTTATCTTGGGGCAGTGGCTGGAAGGAAAGGCTGCTTAGATGGAGTCTCTCCATCTCTGTTCTCAACTGACTGCCATTATCCTCCAAATCAGGCTTTTGCCAGCCTTCTTTTCTTTTCTGCTCATACCCAGGTTGTGTTCAAGACTGTCATTATCTGGCTGTGTGATCTTTGATCTCTCACTCCTCATTGGTCAAGTGATGTGTTAGTTTGAACCAGAAAGGATAAATGTAGGCACTGGTGATGCTTTATTCCTTTTCACACTTCTGGCAGATATTGCTAACTGATCACACACTCACTCCTGCTGAACACAGATGTGATCTCAGAATCCTTCTCATCACAGTGTTCTATGTATTAGCCATATATCAGTTGGGGTGGGCAAGCAAGCAGTGATTTAGGGCCTGAAGATTTTCAAATTCAGATTTGCACAATTCATGCATTATTCAAGCAACAAACATTTTTGTGTATGTATGTGTGCTGGGCACTGTGCTAGATACTGGGTATAAATGGTGGATAAAAGAGATGTGGTCCCTGACTTTGTGGAGCTTATAGATAGTAAGTCCTTTAATAAAAGTCACATGTTATATCCCTGGAGCTCTTTGCACAGTTGAGGGAAGTCAAAATCATCTGATGGTGAGAGAGGTAGGAAGCAGATTTTATTAAGCACTTTGGGTAATGTTCAAATGTATTTTCTCATATAATCCGCACACCCATCCTCTAAGTGGGCTAGCAGAAGTTGCCCAAGGGCCAAGAATGGTAAGTAGTAAAGCAGATACTGGATCTTTGGTCAGTGGGATGCCAACAGCAATGGTTTTTATACCGTGCCTCACTCATGATACCCAACCTTTCTGTTCTTCAGTAAGGAGGGTGTCTTCAGTTAGGAAGGCAGGAGGTTAGAGTCCATGCAAGGGAGAAAGTAAAGGCTTGACCCATTTAGGTGCTGAGCTGCAGGTGCTGGAGGATCTGGCTGACTGCTGTGTGGGGCTGATTCTGTCAGTCAGCTCGATGGCACAGGGCTCTGGCTAGAATGATGCTATAAATGAGGCCAGCCCAGAAAATGTACCTCCTCCTGCCCCTTGGATCATTTATCACATCACATCAGCCCTATTTCTTCCTAGGCAGACCTTGCACTTTGGGTGTAGCCAAAGTGGTTTCTAAGCTGCTTAAAGCTCTCCCCAAGCCCTTGTGCTGCCTTGAGATGGGTGATGCCCTGGGAAGAGGTGTTTAGGGAAGAAGAGGAAAGTGGTGTTGTGCCCAAGTTTGTAATATCGCCCCCCAAAAAAGACCAGAGACTACCAGGGAGACCGAGTCATGCCTGTAAAAACAAAGGGCTTTATTACGGGCTTAAGCTTGGGCTCACGGACTCCACTGACCCGCTGGCCACGTGGAGAGAGAGCCCTGAACAAAGGCAGGGCAGGGCTTTTTATGCGTTTGGGAAGGGGAGTTACAGGAAATGATGACAGGAGTACAGTGATCCAATCCCTACCCCCCTCATCAATACTGGCAGTTGTGGGAGCCAATCACAACATTTGGAGTATTGACCAATCAGAGTGGGCCCAGGACCCCCACGTGGGGCATGACTAAGCCCGCCTCTAGAAAGGTCAAAGGTATTGGCCCGCTTCTCCAGATTGGGCGCCAGCAGGAGTTGTCCCTCCTTAATGTGCGCCCTTTCATCCGGAGAGGCTGGCGCCTTCCCCTTTAAGTATAGGGGAAGGCTGAATCGACCTGTGTCCTTACAGTGGCAAATATTGGGTGCAGCCAGGTTGAACTTGCTCTCCTGGATGTAGCTCTGCTCCAAGCCCGGACCTCGATTAGGGCCCGAGCACCCAGCCCAGCCTTGTATGGTTCTCATGCCTCCTACAAAGGTTTCTACGAGAGCTTTGCAATTAAGCTGCTGAATGCCAGAGCTTCATTCACAGAGACTAATGAAGTTCAGTGTTTGGAGATCCAGACAGTCCTTCAATGGCAAGTTGTAATGCTGGGTGTAATAAAGGGCTTTCCTGAAGAAGAGATAGGGAAGAAAATTCCCAAGGCTTCATTCAGATATTTTCAGGCTACAAAGACTCCCTTGTCTCATAGAGAAGCTCTCCTTTTCTTCTTTTTCTAAATAATTTAGTGGACTGTGGGAATCTCTTCTTTTGAGTGAACTGAGCATCCCAATTGGTCCCAGTTGTTTTTAGTTTGGTTTCCCTGAGAATAAAGCTTGAAGCAGACGTATGTGCAGGTAGCTTATTTGGGAAGGGATAGTGGTTGGTGGATGTGCTGCTCAGAGAGGTAAATCAAATGGAGGGGAGGGATCCGCTTCTGTGGAGAGACAAAGGGAAGAGGAAGAGAGGCTGGGGAAGTGGAGGCCTGTGTCTGGACAAGAGAAAAGCTATAGACCTGGACTGAGAAAGATCCAATCTCTAACTGCGAGGCTTTCTTCGGACTGGGACTGGCTGCCCAGTTCATGCTGGGAAGCGGAGAGCCAGCCCCGTGGAACTAGTCCGCAGTGGAGAAAGCGAGCCCCTCTCTGGAGTCCTGTGGGAAGAAGGTATGTATCTGCTCAAAGAAGCCGCATTTCCACAAAAATAGGGTGGACTGAGTGGGAACCTTGAGGACATTGGGGGTTGAAGTCCCAGCCAAGCACCAGGGAGACTCGGGAGTCGTAGGAGTGGGACAAACCGCGCGTGGCACCGTGAGGGTGCCGGGTGGGTCTTCCCCGGAACCGGGGTCATGGAGCGGGACCCTTTAAGACATCGGGGTTTAAATCCTAGCCGAACTCCAGGGAGGCACGGGAGTCGGCGGAGCAGGACACACTGCCTTGTTTGTGCCCGCAGCACAGTGAGGATGGCTTGAACAGACTGGTTTGGGTCTCCTCTAGGTTGTGGAGGAGAGACGGGGGTGTCGCCATTTTTCTTCCCACCACCAACAAGGCGGGGCTTCGGGGAACAGAGAGCTGCCACAGTGGAGGCGGGACCTGCCCACACCAAACCACGCCCCTTTCCGCGAGGACTGTGTACCTACTGGGGTGGGATTGAAGCTGATGTACCAGATAGCCCCCTCCTCCAGACTAGTGCTGTTGCACTGCCTGATTTAATTCTTGGACAATTCTTATTATAAAGATATAGTCTTCCTTTTCTCCTTATCTCTTCCCTCCTCTAGTCTGGTTACTCTTGCTGTTGGTCTGGTTAAGCAGACATAGTTAATCCATTCTCTTGATACATGTTCCACACCTCCTTCTTTATTTTCCCTTCTCTCTCTTGGGATTAAGCCGTATAGTTAGTCTGGTCAATTTTCTTTTCTTTTCTTTCCCCCCACCTCTTCCTTTATTTTCGTTTCTTTCCCTATGGATTGAGCCATATAGTTTCTCTCTCTGTTCAATTTTTTTTCTTTTTTTTTCTAGTCCCCTGCCATTTCTCTCTTTGTTTGGGATAAGGTCTCTTCCATTAGCAATGCCTCCACTCTGTTGTTTACTTGTAGGTGGTGTTTCTGGGTTTTTGTCTTTGTTTTGTGTGTGTGTGTTTGCGTGTTTGCATGTTTCTGTTTTCTGGGTTTTTTGTTTGTTTATTTGTTTTCCTTTCCAGGGCTACTTCAATGAACAAATCAAAGCAGACCTGGTGGAGGGTCCAAAACATCACTACAGTAGGGAGATAAAGTAACCAAAGTCACAACAACAGTGAGTGAGTAACACTCTCCAAACAACACCTCCTGAAGGGCTAGGCCCTGGACAGTGTGTGAACCCTCTTTAATATGCTAGTGCTCACAGGAGCAGGGCACATAACAAGCTTTTAAAACACATAAGGAACAGAAAACTAGCCAAAATGATGAAATGGGAGAATTCTCCTCAAAAGAAATCCCAGGAAGAAATGGAAGCCAAAGAATTGATCAAAACAGATATAAACAATATAACTCAACAAGAGTTTAGATTAATAGTCATAAGATTAATTGCTGGGCTTGAAAAAAGCATAGAAGACAGTAGAAAATCTATTGCTGCAGAGATAAAGGAACTAAAAAAGAGTCATGATGAATTTAAAAATGCTGTAAATGAAGTGCAAAATAAGCTAGAGGCAGTGACAGGATTGAAGAGGCAGAGGGGAGATTAAGGGAAATAGAAGGTAAAATTATGGAAAAAGATGAAGCTGAGAAAAAGATAAAAAAATTTTGGACCATGAGGGGAGAATTAGAGAACTCAGTGATTCAATGAAACAGAACAATATCTGTATTATAGGAGTTCCAGAAGAAGAAGAAAAGAGAGAGAAAGGGGCTGAGGGTGTACTGGAACAAAGTATAGCTGAGAACTTCCCCAGTCTGGGGAAGGAAACAGACATTGAAATCCAGGAGGCACAGAGAACTCCCTTCAGATGTAATGTGAAACGGTCTTCTGCATGACATACCATAGTGAAACTGGCAAAATACAAAGATAAAGAGAGAATTCTGAAAGGAGCTAGGGATAAAAGGGCCTTAACTGACAAGGGTAGACACATAAGGGTAGTAACAGACCTTTCTGGCAGGCCAGAAAGGAGTGTCAGGAAATTTTCAATGTGCTGAATAGGAAAAATATGCAGCCAAGAATCCTTTATCCAGCAAGCCTGTCATTCAGAATAGAAAGAGAGATAAAGGTTTCCTAAATAAACAAAAACGGAAGGAATTCATCACCACTAAACCAGTCCTACAAGAAAGAGATCCTAAGGGGGACTCTGTGAGTGGAATGTTGCAAAGACCATAAAAGACCAGAGACATCACTACAATCAAAACCTACTGATAACACAGTGACTCTAAATCCATACCTGTCAATCGTAACATGGAATGTAAATGGACTAAATGCTCCAATAAAAAGACATAGGGTATTTAAAAAAAAGAAGACCCATCTATTTGCTGTCTACAAGAGACCCATTTTAAATCTGAGGACACCTTCAGATTGAAAGTGATAGGATGGAGAACCATCTATCATGCTACTGGAAGGCAAAGCTAAAGTACCCATATGTATATCAGACAAACTAGATTTTAAACTAAAGGCTGTAACAAGAGATGAAGAAGGACATTATATCATAATTATGGAGTCTGTCCATCAGAAAGAGCTAACACTTATAAATCTTTATGCACTGAATTCGGAAGCACCCAAATATATAAAATAATTAATCACAAACATAAGCAATCTTATTGGTAAGAATGTGGTAGTTGCAGGGGATTTTAATTCTCCAGTTACAGCAACAGACAGATCATCTAGACAGAAAATCAATAAAGAAACAATGGCCCTGAATGATACACTGGACCAATTGGACTTGACAGATATATTTAGAACTTTTTATCCAAAAGCAGCAGAATACACATTATTCTCAAATGCACATGAAACATCCTCCAAGATGGATTACATACTGGGTCACAAAACAGCCCTCCATAAACATAAAAGAATTGAAATCATACCATGCACACTTTCAGATCACAATGCTATGAAACTTGAAACAACCACAGGAAAAAGTTTTGAAAACCTCCAAATGCATGGAGGTTAAAGAACATAATACTAAAGAATGAAAGGATCAACCAGGAAATTAAAGAAATAAATTGAAAAAAATATGGAAACAAATGAAAATGCAAATGCAACAATCCAAACCCTTTGGGATGCAGCAAAGGCAGTCCTAAGAGGAAAATACATTGCAATCCAGGCCTATCTCAAGAAACAAGAAAAATATGAAATACAAAATCTAACAGCACACCTAAAGGAACTAGAAACAGAACAACAAAGAAATCCCAAACCCAGCAGAAGAAGAGAAATAATAAAGATCAGAGAAGAAATAAACAATATAGAATCCAAAGAAACAGTAGAATAGATAAATAAAACGAAGAGTTTGTTTTTTGAAAAAATAAACAAAATTGGTAAATCCCTAGCCAGACTTCTCAAAAAGAGACAGGACCCAAGTAGATAAAATCACAAATTAAAATGGATTTATCACAACCAATCCCTCAGAAATACAAGCAATTATCCCAGAATACTATGAAATACTATATGCCAACAAACTGGACAACTTGGAAGAAATGAACAAATTCCTAGATGCCCACACACTACCACAACTCAAATGGGAAGAAATAAAAAAATTGAACCATAACTACTCTTACTCCCAACAAGTAAGAGTCCTGGGCCAAATGGCTTCCCAGGGGAATTCTACCAGACATTTAAAGCAGAGTTAATACCCATCTTTCTCAAGCCGTTCCAAAAAAATAGAAATGGAAGGAAAACTTCTGGACTCATTCTATGCAACCAGCATTACCATGATTCCCAAAGCAGACAAAGACCCCACAAAAAAGGAGAATTACAGGCCAATATCCCTGATGAACATGGATGCAAACGTTCTCAACAAGATACTAGCAAATTGAATTCAACAGCATACAAAAAGGATTCTTCACCATGATCAAGTGGGATTCATTATGAAGGAAATTGAAGGAAATTGAAGAGGACACAAAGAAATGGAAAAACATTCCATGCTCATGTATTGGAAGAAGAAATATTGTTAAAAGGTCAATACTACCCAAATCAATCTACACATTCAATGCAATCCTAATCCACATTGCACTGGCACTCTTCTTAAAGCTAGAGCAAACAATTCTAAAATTTGTATGGAACTGCAAAAGACCCCAAATAGCCAAAGTAATATTGAAGAAGAAAATCAAAGTGGGAGGCATCACAATCCCAGACTTTAGTCTCTACTACAAAGTTATAATTATCAAGACAGTATGGTATTGGCATATTGGCACAAAAACAGACACAGAGACCAATGGAATAGAAGAGAGAACCCATAACTAGACCCTCAAATATATGGCCAACAAATCTTTGACAAAGCAGGAAAGAGTATCCAATGGAAAAAAGACAGTCTCTTTAGCAACTAGTGCTGGGAAAAATGGACAGCAACATATAGAATGAAACTAGACCACTTTCTTACACCATACACAAACATAAACTCAGAATGGATGAAAGACCTAAATGTGAGGCAAAAAAACAATGAAAATCTTAGAGGAGAAAGCAGGCAACAACCTCTTCGACCTTAGCCACAGCAATTTCTTGCTCTACACATCTCCAAAAAAAAAGAGAATTAAAAGCAAAAATGAACTATTGGGACCTCATCAAGAGCAAAAAGCTTTTGCACTGCAAAGGAAGCAATTAATGAAACTAAAAAGAAATCTACAGAATGGGAAAAGATATTTGCAAATGACATATTGGGTAAAGGGTTAGTATCCAAAATCTATAAAGAACTTGCCAAACTCCACACCTGAGAAACAAATAATCCAGTGAGGAAATGGGTAAGAGACATCAATGGATACTTTCCCAAAGAAGACATCTAGGTGGCCAACAGACTCATGAAATGATGCTCAGCTTCACTCATCATCAGGGAAATACAAATCAAAACCACACTGAGATACCACCTCACACTGGTCAGAGTGACTTTTTAAAATGAACAACTCAGGAAACTACAGATGCTGGTGAAGATGTGGGGAAATGGGAACCCTCTTGCACTGTTGGTGGGAATGTAAGCTGGTGCAGCCACTCTGGAAAAACAGTGTGGAGGTTCTTCAAAAAATTAACAATAGAACTCCCCTATGACCCAGCAATAGTACTGCTAGGAACCTATCCAATGTAAACAGAAGTGCTGATGCACAGGGGCACATGTACCCCAATGTTCATAGAGGCACTTTGAACAACAGCCAAATCATGGAAAGAGCCTAAATGTCCATCAACTGATGAATGGATTAAGAAAATGTGGTTTATATATACAAAGGAATACTACATGGCAATGAGAAAGAATGAAATCTGGCCATTTGCAGCAATGTGGATGGAACAGGAAGGTATTAGGCTGAGTGAAATAAGTCAGTCAGAGGACAGATATTAATGTTTTCACTCATATGTGGATCTTGAGAAACTTAACAGAAGACCATGGGGTAAGGGAAGGGGAAAAATAGTTACAGAGAGGGAGGGAGGCAAACCATAAAAGACTCAAGTACAGAGAACAAACTGATCGTGGATCGGGGGAGGGGGGGAGAGGGGGAAATGAGTGATGGGCATTGAGAAGGGCACTTGTTGCAATGAGCACTGGGTGTTGTAAGTAAGTGATGAACCATGATGGGAATCTATCCCCAAAACCAAGAGCACACTTTACACACTGTTTGTTAGCCAATTTGACAATAAAGTATATTAAAAAAAAAAAAGGAATACAGGGCTGATTCCCATCTGCTGGGAGTGCCATGGCTGAGAGCCCTCAGTTGTAAGCCCTTTTGGGACTGCTTTTGTTGCAAAGAGCCACAAGTTCAAGGCTACAGCCGTTCTGGAGTGGGTTATATCCAATGACTGAGGGGAGCCAGGATATAAAGCTCTAGCCCCCTCGCCCCAACACAGGATAACCTGGAAATGTCATCTCAGCTTCAATACTCCTGCTTCTATCCCTCCTTCTCCACAGGTGTTTTTGATTCCCAGAGCCCAATAACAAACCCAACCTATGAGCACAGGTGCCACACAGGGTCTGGCGGAGCAGACGGAAGGCTAACATTTGAGAGCTGGATCATCATTGTTTGGAGGGCAGCGAGGACCATGTTAATGAAGGTAGATGGAGTGGTGCAAGATTTAATCTGTGGGGGACTTGGGATGTACCCAAGTGCACAAGAATGGATTAGCTGGTGCAATATGTCAGCTTTTGAGAAATATGTGGTGCATAGTAGCCATGAAGGCAGTAGAATCAGGTAGTTGTTGCTAAGTGTTGATTTGTGGCCTCTCCACCCAGAGAGACTGCCAGGCTCTGTTTGTACATCTTCTTTTGTTGTGGTCAGAAACTGCCTCTGTGTAGTATGCTGGTAGGATAGGAGGGCTCGTCTGGCTTGCTTCTCTTTTACTGGTTACTACAGTCCAGTGTCAGTTGTTATCTGATCACTGAAAACTAATGTTCCTCTGTTTTGTTTGGTTTTTCAAGTTTAAGGTAGGAGGGTAAATCTAGGCCCTGTTATTCCATCTTGTCCAAGGGTGCAAGGCCTTTATTATTCTTATTTTTTAACTTGCCACTTTATCAACACAAAGGATTGTAAATGAAAAAGTAAAATGCTTGGTGGTTGTGGTGAGTGACAATAAAGTAGAGTTCTACAGCTTAGCCATTAAGTTGACCAAGGCTTAGCAGGATTTTCCAGCCAAAATTGATGATTTTTCTGCCCTGTGGAAGTAGGTCTCTTACCATAATGAACCTCATTGGAGACTGGTTGGTGTCTCTGTAACCCATTGGTAGGTTTGAGTACCCACCGCCCACCTTCAACAGGGGGCTGCTGCATGTGCTGATACCAGAGTTTGGTTTCAAAGATCAGGGCTGTTCAGTCTGGGTAGTGGCTACAAAGGATGTTCAGTGGCATCAAGGATAAGAGAGTGCATAAGACTGGAAAAGCCAAAGGGGTGAGTGAGGGGTGTATAAAATGAAATTCAATGTCTAGCCAGGTGCCAGGTAAACACAGGAAGCAAGGAAGAGTCCAGGCCCCATGTCTGCTTTGCCCAGGACTGGAATGCCAGACACATTTTCTTTTTTCTTTTATAGTTTATTGTCAGGTCTGTTTCCATATAACAGTGCTCATCCCAACAAGTGCCCTCCTCCATGCCCATCACCCCCCTTTTCCTCTCCTCTACCTCCATCAGCCCTCAGTTTGTTGTCAGTATTCAAGAGTCTCTCGTGGTTTGCCTCCCTTCCTCTCCTTCACTATTTCCCCCCCTTCTCCTCCCCCATGGTCCTCTGTTATGTTTCTCCTGTTCTACTTATGAGTGAAAACATTAATATCTGTCCTCTGACTGACTTATTTCACTCAGCCTAATACCTTCCTGTTCCATCCACATTGCTGCAAATGGCCAGATTTCATTCTTTCTCATTGCCAAATAGTATTCCATTGTATATATAAACCACATTTTCTTAATCCATTCATCAGTTGATGGACATTTAGGCTCTTTCCATGATTTGGCTGTTGTTCAAAGTGCCTCTATGAACATTGGGGTACATGTGCCCCTGTGCATCAGCACTCCTGTATCTCTTGGGTAAATTCCTAGCAGTACTATTGCTGGGTCATAGGGGAGTTCTATTGTTAATTTTTTGAGGAACCTCCACGCTGTTTTTCCAGAGTGGCTGCACCAGTTTACATTCCCACCAACAGTGTAAGAGGGTTCCCATTTCCCCACATCTTCACCAGCATCTGTAGTTTCCTGATTTGTTCATTTTAGCCACTCTGAATGGCATGAGGTGGTATCTCAGTGTGGTTTTGATTTGTATTTCCCTGATGATGAGTGATGTTGAGTATCATTTCATGTGCCTGTTGGCCATCTGATGTCCTCTTTGGAGAAGCAGACACATTTTCTTTATGGGGGAGTGAGTGGGTCCGGTTAAAGATACGGAGTCAAGGGGATGCTGGAAGGACAGGCCTGAGAAGCTGAGTCTGACTCTTCTACCTGGAAAACATTCTTTACTGCATTCCACGTCTGACCTCTCCAAGAGAGCATCAGATTTTGGTTCAGGAACCTATGAAGCAGGCTGGCCATTTCCAGGAGGGCCAGGAAGGGTGCAGTTTCAGTGTCTGAGTCAGCTCTTCCAGAAGTGACTTCCTTAGAGCACAGTCCTGGGAGGCACTTTTCTTCCCTTGTCACATAAGCTTGGCAGACAATGCATTCTGCGTCCTTATCTTGAAGAGTCACTAGCAAGTTAAGTGCTCTTAGAAACCATGGGATGAAGAAAGCTATTTAATTTTACCTAGCTATTTCTCCCTTTTCCCGGCCATAGAAAGCAGGAAGCCCCTCTGTGGCTGGGAGGGGGGGTTACAGAGAGTTACAGAGAGTCCATAACCAGAACTGTAAGAGACTGTGGGTGGGTCTTTCTGTTATGTCCACTGCCCATCTGGCTGTACTGGTTCTTGTGTTTCTTGACTCTGTCTAGCTGTTCTGCTAGCAAGTGCTTTGTAGGAGCAGTTTAGCTTGACCTTTGTGCCAGAACACCCTGTCCAATGTCCCGCTCCCTCCAGCTCTTCAATGGTTGGCTCATTCTTGCCTCAGCTGTCACCTCACCTGCTCACAGAGGCTCTCCTGAACACCCTGGCTAAACCGGCCTCTGCCAGAGATTTTATTTCCTTTATAGTGCTCTGCCTCTTCTGAAATTATCTCAGTTTATTTACTCATCCTTCTGTGAGAATGCAGTTTCCAGCAGAGCTAGGATCTTCTCTTCACCACAGCACGCCCACAGTGTAGACCTGCATCAGGTGCCTTCACACATGGTAATAGGTCATAGCCATCATGTCTTACTGAGTGCTTCTGGGAGACAGGCATTACTCTTGGAGGTTTCCCTGTGTTATCTTGTTTTCAAGGTTTGTTCAGTAAATTAATGAGGAGAACCTCTTCTGACCCCCTTACAAATCTAGCCCACATCCAATCCTACCTTGACTAGGATGGATCTGGCAGCACTAGCTCTCTGTCTCTGAGTATCACACTGCTTACTGCTTGGGACCCACAATGCATGTGTGGATCAAAACTGGTTGTTTCCCTTCTTACCAATGGTTAATATTTTTAAATATTTTTAAATACCAACTTTGCTGCTTTGTAACATTTATTGTGGTAGCTTTGCTGGGAGAAAATAGTTCTGAACTGTGCAGCAATGTTGCTGAAAAGTCTCTCACTGGGTAGGTAATACCCAGATATGGGCTCTTTGGTGGCAGGAACTTTTGATCACTAGATCTTGAGTATGAAGCATTTGGCAGACGCTGGTCAAAGTGCTGGGGACAGTGTTGAACAAGGCAGGCACCACTCTAGATGCCCTGTACTTACATTCTAGAGGAGTTTTATGTCTTCTGTACGTCTCATGGTGTTAACACATGAGTGGACGTTCATTCATTCACCTGTTTGCTCATTCACCAATATTTGAATGCCGATTAGGTTCTGGGCACTGTGCTTTATGACTACCAGTAGGCACATAACTATTAGGATGGTGTGTGAGGGGAGGAGACTGATAATAAAAAACCCTAAGTCCTATCAAGTTGTACGAAGGGGTTGGATAAGTTTGGGGTACCTCATGGGGATTGCTTTTCCCAACAGCGGGAACAGAAGTGCTCTGGGGTGGGAGGAAGCCATTTCTCTGATAACCCAGGGTAGGCTAGTAAGCCTGGAGCTCTGGAGAAGGGACATTAGTAGGGGCTGGTGTAACACTGGACAAACAGAACAAAGACTTTTTTCTAATGTAACCTAATCCTAGGTTTGCAGCAAATGGTTTCCCATTCCAGGTAGTGTGAGACTGGAGACAGAACTGCCCTTTGGCGCCTGCAGCCTGGCCTGCTGGGCGTCGGTGGGCAAGGAGCAGAGGGTTGGTACAAAGCAGACACGGAGCCACTAGCTGCCTCTAGAATAAATACAACCAAGGAATAGACTGTTATCCACTGCCTCCTCTGAATCCCTTCCCGTTTGCAGTGGGTCGGCTGTTTGTGCAAGTCAAGCATTGATTCAGTTGCTGGTGGGAAGTTCAGATGGAGGGGGTGGGGCCAGGGGAGGGAAAACTGTCCGGGAGCCGAGTTGGGGGAGGCCCAATCAAGGGTTAATTCCTCCTGTCTGTGTCTCTGCCCCTCTCCACTTGCAGGCTGTATTTATAGATGGGATAATTGCCAGGCTTTGAAAGCAGCGTGCTGGCAGCATGGGGCTGGTGCGTGGGGGTGGGGAGGCCTGGGTCCCACCTGCTCCTGGGAGCGGCCCCTCCCCCACTCTCCCTTCCTCCTTGGGGCTGGAAACCAGAGCCAGCCCCGGACGGGGCCTGACTAGCTGCGTGTTCACCAGGTATGAAGTCCCTCACATGTAATCTCCCAAACAGCCCCAGCCGGTGCTTGCAATCATTTGCCCCGACTCTTGGGTCAGGCCTTTCCTGACCACAGTAGCTAAAGGGGCCCTAGAACCCTTTAGGCCATACTTCTTTCACAGTACTTACCACAATCAGAAAATTATGCTGTTTATTTATACAAGAAAATTATACTTGTTCATTTAGTGTCTGCTTTGTCTCCCTCGTTTGCTGAATGCCTGGCTTAGAATAGGTCTTTAGTAAATATTGGAAAGAATGCTTATTTAACAGAAGAGGAAACTGAGGCCCAGAGGGGTGAAGTAATTTGTGAGGTCACAGTGTGAGCAAATGGCAGAGCTGAAATTAATGTCTGGTCTGATCGTTTTTAGAGTTTAGTGTCTTACTAGTGGACCAGGAGTGCCAAACACAGGGCCCAAGCCTCTGGGGAGGTGGGGGTGGGGTGTGTGTGTGTGTGTGTGTGTGTGTGTGTGTGTGTGTACAGAACTACCTTAGTGTTCTGGATGAAGGGGCAAGTGATGTTCAGCTCTAAATGTTGCTAAATCGTTCAGTTTTTCAGGACAAGCCAGAAATCTGGATTATTAAGTGAAATTTCCTGGTTTTTAAATGCTGGCAACAAATCCATGTTAAAAAAACAAAAACCACACCAGGAAGCATGGGGCCAAACACAACATGGCTGCAGGCTGGATGGGGAATGCAGTTTGCAGCCTCTGCCCACCTCCCTCTCTCCAATCACCTGCCCTATATTGAAAAGTAACATTGATAACAGGGACACTGGACTTCGGGCATTTCAAAGCCCTTCCTTACTAATACTTCTCTTAATAGTCCTGATGTTCCAACAAGGAAGTAGGGGAGATTGCTGCACCCATTTTAGAGATTAGCAAACAGAGACTTGGAGGGATTCCTATGTAGCCACAGGGCAGTGGCTAAGAGTTCTCACTATGGCCCTTTGCCTTCTAGCCCAGTGTTGTCTGCTCTGCCCAGGACCACCTCTCTCCATGTGTTTCATTTCTCTCTCTGTCCCAATAGAGGGGAGAGTGAGGCTGTGGGGTGTCTGGGGATGAAGAAACCCCGCACTGGGCTGCTCACAGGTTTGGGGGCCCCTCAACAGGATTAATTGCCAGCTCCGTATAAAGTGACCTGAGCTGGCTCTTGTTTAGAGATGCAGTTATCAAAGTATTGTCCTGCTGAGTAATCAGAAAGCTTCAAGATGCACTTTGATTCTAAGTGGGCTCCAACCAGCCTCCATCAGCCCAGAGAGAGAAAGGGAACCCTTGGCTGGTCTGCAAGCGCTTGCATGGTGCAGAGCCTGCCCTAGTCCAGCCCAGGGCCCCACCACGAGTGGACAGGAAACAGAGGACTGCTGCATGAGTGAATGAATGAATGAATTTCTGAGAGCCCAGGGGAACAGGGAAGGGGACCTCTGAAGAGTAATCATGATGCTGACGACGATGTCATAACCATGAATAGCATTTGTTGTGCACCTATATTTTCTAGACAGTGTCTTAAGCCTTTCCCTTGTCAAGGTAATCTGTAAATCTAGAACAGTGAATGGTACTTTTAAGTGCATAGAACAATGTTTCCTATTAATACTTCATTTAATCCACACAGTAACCCTAAGAGGGGGCATTATTACTATGCACATAAGGAAATCAAGTCACCAAAAGGTCAAGCAACTTGCCCAAGTAACCCAGCCAGTAAGTGGTGGGCCACGGGCTCGAGCCCTTAACTCTGTGAGCCCAGAGCTTGTCCTCTGACCTACTAGGGAAATGCAGAGGAGGGAGATTGCTAGGGAGACCAGAGAAGTGAGGAAGAGCATCCAAGAGTCTGGAAAGGAAGGGTTCTTGTGGGAACCAGGCTGAGAAAGGGCAGCACACGGGGGCCTCAGGCAGAACAAGGGCCTTGTGAGCAGGGGACTGGGACACAGTTCAAGGCGCCCACTCCCCAGCCCCCCTGTCTCCCGTGTGAGTTGAACATGATGCAAGCTGACAGATTCGGGATTAATCTAAAGGTTGCAGCTCTCCGAGTACCAGGTGGAAATTTGCCTGAAGCATGGCCAGAGCGTGATTTGTAAGCGGGGCTTGACCTCGGCTGCCAGCCAGGCCCTGTACCCTCCACGCTTCTCCACGGAGGCTGGCAGGACCAGGGCCCCTTGCTGAGACAGGTCAAAAGGGTTTAAAAACAGTCAAGAAACAAGAGAACAGATCAATTTTTCTCGGTGAACTTAATGCACTGTGAAGGAAATGTGTAATTATATGAACTTCTGTGTGTGGGGAGAGACCTGTACCTGTCTGTTTCTCCGTCTCTCGGACCACTTATTACATTTGGTTGGTCTGGAACCTTTTCAGTATGTGTACCCACAGCTCAGGGTTTTACGTAAAGGTGAGCAGGAGCATGTACTTTGAATTTTTTCTTTTCTTCTTCTTCTCCTTCTTCTCCTCCTCCTTTTCCTCCTTCCTTTTCCCATTTCCCATAGTAAGAAAAACCTTTGATATCATCTTACAGTATACAAATACAAAATGGTTGTAGAAGCCACGGTCTTCATGATCCCTCCAGGCCTAGGAGGCAAAGCTGCTGCTGGATGTGAAGGGGGCCACGGCAAAGCCCAGCTCTCACCTTCAGGGCAGCTGAGCTGGTCTAGTCATGTCAGGAGATGAGTAGCAGGAAGTGGTGGTCGGAGCCCTCTCCTTGAGCAAGCCAGGCCAAGTGAATCTGGAAAGGTGCTTAAAGTAAGATCAAGGTAGAGTAATTCCAGTTCTCCTTCCCTGCTTGATAGTCAATAGTGACCACGCTTTGGTCAGTGAGCTGCAGGAGTAAGACTGTCGGGGACTTCTGAAAAGATATTTCCTTCCTGATAAATGAGAAGTATGAAGGAATAAAGTCTTTTTTCTTTTCCTGCTCTATCTCTTCTGAATACTGTTTTGGATACTGTTGTATGAAATGATGCTTGTGTATGTGGCAGCAGATGAAATTTTGGGGTGATGGGGGGGCAGGTCCAGAGGGGATGGCCAAGAAAGAGTTCTTGAAGACGTCTTTGGTGCAAAAAGGTGACTTTATTAAAGCCCAGGGACAGGACCCATGGGGAGAAAGAGCTGCACTGGGTTTGTGGTGGGTAACCGATTATATGCCCTCAGGTTGGAAGGGGGTTAAGGATAGAGTAATTCTCCAAGGAATTTTGGAAGCAAGGTTTCTAGGACTTCAAGGGGCTAGGTTAGTAAAACACCATTTATTACCATTTAGTAAAACCTTGGTCATGAGATCCTTCAGACATATATCAGGGGGCCATAAGCTTGGAGTATGATTGCCATCATGTATTTTGGGGGACTTGAGATAAAGGAATTTTCCCAAGGAATTTTTAGTTAAGGTTGACTTATAGGTTCCTGGAGGGTGAGGATAATGTTAAGCCAAGATGCTCTTTGTCCCTGGCAAAGTGTCATCATCGAGGCAGCTGAGCTCCTAGAGGAAGGTCACTCTGCCTGTTTCAAGACTTGTCAATGGGCTGTAGGAAGTGAGGGAATTTAATTTTTCATTTGCCTTAGTTTCCCGCATCACCATGGCAAACACTTAAACCTCTTTCCTTTGTTCTGGGGTAGCCAGGAGTGTCCGAGGAATGGCACACATAGTGCACCTGGGAGGTGGTACCGTTAGGTTGTATTTTGCCCTCAGCTTGCCCCGTGCTCCCTCATCAGCAGCCACTTTGTGGAATGAGGATGCAGAGGCTTTATGGAACTCGGTCCCAAAGACATGGCTGAGTTGGGGTACTTACTTTGGGACTACTTGTTCAGTAAGTAATAAACTTCTTTATAGTTTAAGCCATTGTTGGTTGTATTTTTACTCTGTGAAGCTGAGGTGCTCCTGATTTAGAAGCATAAACCTGGAGGCTGTATTCCTAGGTTTGAGGAGGTCCAGACTCCTTGAACTGTCTTCTAGAGTTGATGAGGGACCATAAGGCAAGCTGAGAGCAAAGAACAAGCTAGCATACCTTACCCCCCACCCACCAGGTGGGATATGTGTGATACTCCTAAGGTATTCCTTGCTGCCCAAGAATTAAAGGAAAGGGGAAAACAAATGGTTAACTGATAGAGATTACAGTCATTCAAGACACAGTCTCCATCAGTTTACAAATATCTTAGTAAATTATAAGGAATAGGCAACCTTTATCAATAGCCTCATCTCCAGAAAACTATAGACTCAGTTTCCTGGAGCCCCAACATCACCCTCCCTTCCATAGTGATGTAGGGAACAAAAGCAAGAAAGAAATGGCAGGTAAAATTGTTTCTTTATAACCTGAAGCCCATTGACAAATACTTGAGGCAAATACAGAGTATAATTTTTCTCTAGGAACCCCCTACTATCATAAAGTTAATGCCTTACTAGAGGAAAAACAACCTTAATTTGACAATAGCTAGGCCTCAGATATCTTAGGAGTCCTCTTTAGCATATGAAAGTCCTTCTGGAGGCCTCCCTTTAGTCTTTACCTCCCCCAACTCCATAGGATATAACCAGTCTTCACAACCCCAGTGCAACTCTTTCTGCTCACAGTCCTCTCCTATGCTTTTAATAAAATCACCTTTTTTGGGGCACTTGGGTGGCTAAGTTGGTTGAACGTCGGACTTGGGCTCAGCTCATGATCTTATGGTTCGTGAGTTTGAGCCCCACATTGGACTCACTGCTGTCACCTGTCAGCACAGAGCCTGCTTTGGATCCTCTGTCCCTCTCTCTCTCTGCCCCTCCCCTACTTACCTGCTCTCTCTCAAAAATTAAATAAAAAAACATTTAAAAAATCACCTTTTTTGCACCAAAGATGTCTCAAGAATTCCTTCCTGGCTGTCAGCTCCCAACACCCACCATTCCAAAACCCCATTAGAGCCAGTGTTGGATAATTCAGACCCATGGGTTGGCTTGCACCTTACCTCTTTTGGATGAGGGAAGTTAGTGCCTTGTGGTCTTGGTTCTGGATGTCTATTCCTTGATGTGTTTTGTTTTACCTAATTTCCTTGCTGCTTTCCCCTTTTTATATGGCAAATAAAAAATTGCCTTGAAAATGAAAGTCTCCTTGTCCATTCAATCAAGAAATGCCTGGGGCACCTCGGTGGCTCAGTCGGTTGGTTAAGCATCTGACTTCTGCTCAGGCCATAATCTTGTGGTTTGTGTTTGAGATCCGTGTAGGGCTCTGTGCTGATAACTCAGAGCCTGGAGACTGCTTCAGATTCTCATTCTCTCTCTCTCTCTCTCTCTCTCTCTCTCTTTCTCTCTCTCTCTCTCTCTCTCTCTCCCCCCCCCCTCTCCCTCAGAAATAAATAAACATTAACAACAACAACAAAAAGAAATGCCCTGGCCAAGTGCATTGGAAGAGCCACAAATATGGAGCTGAATCCCCATGGCCCATGGTGGGAAGGGAATGGGAAGAGGGCCTCTAAATTGCTAACATTAATTACATACACCAGATATAAAAAAAGTTTTTCTGGAAAAAAATTTTGTTTGGATTCTCAATTTTATTCCACCAATCTATGTATCTAATCTTTGAAATTGGGAAGTATAAGTTTTCCAACCTTTTTTTTTTTTCAAGATTGTTTGGCTATTCTGGATCCTTAGAATTTCTATATAAACTTTAGGATCAGTTTATCAATTTCTGCAGAAAAGGTAGATGGGATTTTGGTAGGAATTACATTGAATTTGTAGATCCATTTGGTGTATATTGCCATCTTAACAATATTAAGTCTAATGATCCATGACCACGGATGGGACAGCTTTCCATTTTTTAAAAAGTCTTTGTTAATATCCACAATGTCGTGTAGTTTTCAGAGTATAAATTGTATACTTCTTAAGTTTATTCCTGAGTATTTTATTCTTTTTGATGTGATTGTAATAGAATTGTTTTCTTAATTTCATCTTTAGATTGTTCATTCATTGCAAGTGTATTGAAATACAATTGATTTTTGCATGTTGATTTTGTATCCTGTAATCTTGCCAAATTCCTTTCTTCTGAGTAATTCTTAAGGGGATAAGTATTTCTTTTTCTCCTTAATTCTACCTGTTTCTGAACTCCAAGCCTTCTGAGATAACTTGGTTCCATAAGTGTTTTTTTTAATTTTTAATATAAATAAATAAAACATTTAAAAGGCAAAGAAACATGATGAAAGTAGATATTCCTCCATTCTTTACTGGTTTCACTTTTGCTTTCAGTCTGGGATCTAGAATGAGACGGGGAATCCTTTTAGGTACCTGGGGAAGGAAGGGAAAGGAGATCCATTTGCCGAGGAAATTAGAAGAGGGGGTTTGAGCAGGAAAAGTAGAGGAGAGGGAGCGAAAAAGGGGAAATACCCAGCACCATGAAACATTCCCTGAGGGAGTATAGGGAAGCAAGCAAAAGCCCAATTGGTGAGACCAGAGTGAGAGTGGGTACAGTGAGGGCTGGGTTTAGAAAAAGGCACATCAGTGTCTCTGTCCCTGAGCTTGCCTCTCCAGGTTAGGACGTGCCAACAGCTGTCCCAGAAGGACTCTGCTGTTGGTGTGGCTGGGAGCGAACCGGTTCTCCATATCGACATCAACAACTATTGCACATCTGCTATGTGTCTGGGACATTCATGACTCCTTAAAATGACTCTGCAAGGTAGATCATGGTATTGACTAAGGGAATTGAGTCTCAGGCAAGTTCAGGAATTTTACATTAGTGAAGGACAAAGTCAAAAGCTGAGAGGTGGCTTCTTTGACTTCCAAGTCTGCCTTCTTCTTGCTGTGCTGCATGATTTCCTGAGCCTGGTTTGGGGAGGTGTGCTCTGCAGGCCCTCCCCTGACCCTTTTAGGGCAGGTGTGTGTGCAGGTGTGTACGCAGGTGTGTGCACATGCTCCTAGGTCTGCTTGTAGTGCCATTTTGTAAAGTATTCTCAACTCAAACTTTAGTAGTAACAGCCCGAGTTTTCTACCTCCTTCAGCGCTTTCCTAGGTACAGGTGGGAGAGTGCTGGGTTTGGGAAATGTGAAACACACCCTCTCGCTTGCCCTCAGAGTTCTATGACCAGTTCTTTAAATCAGTTTGGAGAAGAGGCTTCTCCTTTGTATTGGGCAGACTGGCTTGTTGGATGCAGGTTTGTGAATTTAGAAGCCCCTGGCCATCCTACCACACTTTGGCTTGGCCAACAACATTGGCCACCTGGAAAAGCAACTGGGACATAGTTGGGTCTCAGATGTTTGTTGGATGTTAAATGGTTGGATTCTAATCCTTGCCCCAGCACCGGCATTATTGGGGGCCCGGAATCTGTTAGTGATTTTCAAAATGGGAGGCGGGTCAGGTCTAACAGAGGTGGGGCTCCCAGTTGTAATAGATCCCACTCTCATAAGCTCATTGTCTGTTGAGTGAATGGATAGTTATTGCTTTCTGAGGAGATTCCAGGGACAGACCAGTCAATGAGCTTCAGTACTCAGGGAATTTAGAATTTAGAGGGGATAACAGACATAGTTACAAGTACCCAAATCCTGGGCAGTGCTTTCTTTTGCCATGTGCCTTTTCTTGACACAATGTCACCTGTCATCATGTCTGTTCCTTTCTCTTTTTTCCTTTCCTAGGCTTTCCAGGGTACTTCCCCACCTCCTGCCACTTTCCCCTTTATGCTGGGTGTGGGTTTACCTCCTGCAGCAGAAGCTTCCCACTCCTCCTTTCTGAGGATCTCCCAGCAAACTGTCTGCACAAGGCTCTCGTTAGTCTCTGTCTGGTGGAGCTCCTTGTGGTCAGGATGGGGTTCTGCAGAGCACTTTCTGCCATTGAAAGAACAGTTCCAGGGAGAGAGGAACTTAATTGTGCCCGGGGGGAATTGCATGTGGCTGAGTTCCCACCCTTGGAAGGAAAACCATTCTTACCATCTCCATCGTTGTCTCCCTCACTGACCCTGTTTTTGAAGAAGCACATTTGGTGGTCCAGCTGTGGGGCCAAGCTGGAGATGTGTGTTGCGATTAGTCCCCATCCCCATTCTTATCCTTTTGGCGGAACAGGAAATGCCTGTTAAATGATAGCTAATGACACAGAGAATCCTAGAATCTCAAGATTAGGCAGGACCTTATCATTTATTCCAACACCTTTCAAATTTCTTTGATTGTGACTAGTAGTAAAAATATATTTTACATAAGGTTTTTACATGAACCAATATGCATTATATACATTTATTACATATGCTCATACATATTAAGTACATAAAGTATAACAAAGTTTTACAAAGCAATGCTCACCCTTAGTATGCTTATATTTTCTATTACATTAAAAAATGCTGACCCTACACCTGACTAAATTGGTTTTATGACTTAGTATCTCAATATTAAGTTTTAGACTGCTGTTTGGAAAACACTAGTTTATTTTTTATTTTTTATATGTTTATTTTTGAGAGAGAGAGAGAGAGAGAGAGAGACAGACAGACAGACAGAGAGAGAGAGAGGGAAAGCGAGCAAGCAGGGAAGGGGCTAACACAGGGAGACAGAATCCAAAGCAGGCTCTAGGCTCTGAGCTGTCAGCACAAAGCCCAACATGGGGCTTGAACTCACAAACTGTGAGATCATGACCTGAGCTAAAGTCAGATGTTTAACCTACTGAGCCATCCAGGCACCCCAGAAAATACTAGTTTAATCTAACAGCTGATGTACTTTCTACTTGTCAGATAGTTGTCTAGTCTTTGCTTGGATTTCTCTGATAGGTAACTTGGTACCTACCTAGGAAGTCCATTCTGTCTTTGGATAGCTGTGCCTATTAAAAAATTTTCCTTATAATATTAATTCTGGTCTTCTACCTATGACTGACTCCTTGTCTTTCCAAGGAAGAGCCCTCCAGAGTAGTGGTTGTGTCCTCTTTCATCCCTTTGTCTTCCATAACATAGTCATTCTGGATCAGTGGTGTGCTTGAGCTGGTGTGCACTGGCTTGTGAGAGCCAATTTCCAAATTCTTAGGGATTTTGGGAGCTGATTTTTAAAATCATTATTAAAAATTAAACTCTATAACTTACAAATCTATTAAAAACAAAGGTACTAAGTACTCAGAGCTCATCACTTCTTGTTTTCCTGCTCTGACTATTATTTATATCCTTGAAGTTATGTCTGTTATATCTATATGGTAGAAACATATTTTTAATAGTTTATTTTTTGAGAGAGAGATAGAGGGAGTATGAGGCCAGGAAGGGCAGAGAGAGAGGGAGAGAGAGAATCCTAAGCAGACTCCATATTATTAGTGCAGAGTCTCAGGTGAGGCTCAAACTCATGAACCATGAGATAATGACTTGAACTGAAATCAAGAGTCAGATGTTTAGCCAACTGAGCCACCAAGGTGCTTTTGTGTGGCAGAAGTGTTATATGAAGATGTGCTATTGCCCGTCTCTGCCCAGCTCTGAGTTCAGTCATGTCACCTTGGTAGCTTGATCTTGGCCATGGCAGGAGAAAGTACCGTTGACATTGGCAGATACCCCAGGGCCCCTCCCCTTGGAAAGCGGTTATTCAGCACGACCCGGCACACCATCGCGTTGGGGTCATGCTGCTTGGGTTTCACCGCAGCTTCAGTACTTGCTAGCTGTGGGTGATGGGCAAATAGCATCTGTGCCTCAGTGTGTTTATACAGTGCACACTGAGGCTTGCTTTGAGAATTGAATGAATTGATGCACATGAAGTGCTTAGAACAGTGCCTGGCACATGGCACTTTGTAAGTGTTAGCTGTCATCTAGGCTTACTGTTGCTAGATTATTCCATTCTTCCTGGTGGGGTTTGCTTTCCAGGAATCACTCAGCCTAGTCATTCTTCCTTATTTTGCCTTCATATTTGACATCTGGGTTTGTTGCCTCTTCCTAGCCAGATCGCAGGGTCCCTGGGTAGGAGTGGTTGGCTTTTCTTTGGGAGTTCTAGTTCCCAACCTTTAGCTGGCTACCAGATAGAGGCTCAGTCTCACTGACCAGTGGGGACCCTTGGGACTCCCGAGGGACCATGTTCCCAGTGTAGTGTCCTTCTCCTAGTGAAGAGCTTCTGGGCTTGGCTGCTTGATGGAAAGATGAGAAAGGATTTCAGTTGAGGCAGCCCTGAGCTGGCTGGCCACTGCGGATGCCCCAGCTGCCACCAGGTGGTTGGCCTATAAGTCACTAGGCTTTACCCTCCCTGAAACTAGATGAAACTGAATCCTAAAGAGCATATTACATCAGTGATGTAGCATCTGGCTCCTCCCCCACCTCTGGACATGGCCTCATAGAACTCGCTTTGTGCCTGATTCTTTCTTATGGACAGCTGCTGTGCTATTTGAAGCCAGGATACTCTCCTGTTTCAAAATAGCTCTGCTTGTGCCTATATTTTAGTATTAGGGATTTATTCTTTTGGAGTAAACAGTACTTTCTCCATAACGTTCTGTTTTGAAGTGGTGATACCTTGGGAGAGTGGCGTATTATTAAACCTTTAAAATATTAGTATGAGCGAACTTTTACATTGGCTATACATTGCTCCCTGCTCCACTGCTATCTCTTATCAAAATGGGTATTAATTCTGAAGAAATGCTGGAGGTAGCACTGTGTGTGTTGAATTCCTAAACCTCACTGTACTTTCAGAATCACCAGGAGAGCCTTTCACTTAATTAGAAAATTTTTAATTTGAAAGCTACTGACCC
Organism: Suricata suricatta; assembly: GCF_006229205.1. Lineage (NCBI taxonomy): Eukaryota > Metazoa > Chordata > Mammalia > Carnivora > Herpestidae > Suricata > Suricata suricatta. Next base: position 23,341,067 of record NC_043708.1, on the reverse strand, counting down.
TTCCCCCATTCAAAGTAAATGTCATTCACACAATCTCATTACTAAAATATATGTTTATATATATTAATAAGAAACAAAAAAATTTCCCCTCAACTTATCCTCTTCTATCCTGGGAAGTCTTTAAAAAGTGTAGCTTTCGAGAAGTGTCTGTTCATGAACAGACA
>NC_043708.1:23332664-23340803 GCF_006229205.1 Suricata suricatta | reverse complement strand
AAGTATTCAGAGCAGTGCTGTGAGCAGGAGAAACTTAATCCCTTTCACTCCCATACTTGCAAATGGGAACTGATTTGAAGATAGGGTCTTTGCAGATGTAATCAAGTCCTAATGTGATAAAGTCATCCTAGATTAGGGTGGCTCTTAAACTCAATGACTGGCATCCTTAAAGAGAGAGAAGGATTTGGAGACACATGAAGTCCACGTAAAGACAGACAAAAATCAGGATGATGCAGCTATAAGCCAAGGAGTGCCAGCAACTACCAGAACCAAAGAAAAAACCAGGAAGGAGACTTCCCTAAAGCCTCCATAGGGAGCACAGCCTTGCCAACAACTTGATTTCAGACTTGGAACTTCCCAACTGTAATGTATTTCTGTGTTTAGGTAATTTATTATGGCTCCCAAGGAAATGAATGCATATGAAGTATCAAAGTAGATGGATAGTTAAATGCTTCTTCCTCACCCACCCTGGACAGGTGGTCCTGAGGTGTCTTTCAAAGGATCAGATGTTCCATGGAGTCTATCACTAAATCACCGATAGCTGTGGCCAACTTAATAATGCAGTCTTATTTGAGCTTCCCCTCCTTCCTTGCTTTGCTGTTCCTGTCCCTCACTCCTGTCCCACCTCCTCCCGCCCCAGATCATTCCCCAGTAAAGGATTCCCACATAAGCCATCCATCTCAGGTTCTGCTTTCTGGGAAACCCAGGTTAAGGCTGCTGGTACCTGGCACAGAGTTGACATTCAACAAATATTGACTGACTGATTCAATGAAAATGTGAATGAAGACCCAATCCTACCCTCAAGAGGCTTTCAAAAAACTATCAAGATAAAAACACCCACACAACATAAGGAAATAAATTATAGGGCCATTCCATTCAGAGGACAAAGAGAAGAACTCAAAACTCCCAGCTGCCTGACCCAGCACAGATGGCAAATGGAGCAGCCACTTCTAGTATTTTCTATGGCTTTCATCCCTAGCCCCTCCATGCACTTATCAATCAGGGTTTTTAGAATCCACTCTCATTTAAGAAAAGGAATCAATTAAAGGATGCTAGGTAGTTCACAGAATTTCTAAGCAGGCCTGTCTCTGAAGACATGGGACTAGGAAGCGAGAGAAGAAGGGCTCAGCAAACTTGACCCTGGCTGCAACCTGAGAAATCCACAGAGTAACATTGGCCTTGGTAAGATCACTCCAATCCACAGGTGAGCCAAGCAGAGGGAACTGAACCAAGCAAACCTTATCTACTCCTGGGCCCTATATTAAAACTCCAGGCACAAGGTAAGCTGATTGCAAACTCTTTTCTAGGACTTTCAGGTGTTACTAAAATGTACCATGCTTTCCTTTCTGGTAAGTAGCTAAACCAGGATTCCAGCCCAGGGTCCAGGTTCTTGATGCTCAAAGCATAGTTTATGGACAAGCGGTGGCAACATGGCAAGAGCCTGTCAGAAACACAGAATTGGGGCTCCAACCAAGATTGACTGAGTCAAAACCTAAGGTTTACCCAAATGACCCCCAGGAATCACTCTGCACAACAAAGGTTGTGAACCCTGGTCTGGTATCTTTGCTCAATTCCATGATTCCCAAATCTACCTAATCATTCAAATCTCCCAGATAACTTTTTTAGAACTGAAGATTCCTAGGCCCTACTCCAGATGAGTTTATTGAATAGGCCTGAGGTGGTGCCTAGGCAGCTGTGTTATTTTTAAGTTCCTTGGAGATTCTTGTGATCAGCTAGGTTTGGGAACTGTCACCCTACAACATACAACTCTTGTCCCTCAATGGCCTTTCTCTCAGCACTGTGACAATCTCAAGAACGCCATGAGGCTAGCATTCCTGGGAATCACCTGGCAAACCTGACAAATATAGTCCTACCCCCAGAGATTCAGATTTCATAAGGTCTGGACAGAGCCATCTGAAGACTGTAGGAGGCTTCAGATACTCTGTGGGGGCGCCACCCCACCTCCCAATCAACAGATTAAAGTTTATGTATTTATGGGGTGTAAGGGCAGAGAGAGGGGGCAAGAGAGAGCATCCCAAGCAGGCTCCACACTGTCAGCACAGAGCCTGATGCAAGGCTCTATCTCATGAACCTTGAGATCCTGACCTGAGCCGAAATCAAGAGTTGGACGCTCAGCCAACTGAGCCGCCCAGGCTCCCCACACAATGAACAGATTAAAAGTCATCTGCATCCCACATTAAATATAAGTGACACATAACCATGTGAGAGTTACAGACTTGCGGTTGATGAGTTGACAGTTAACATTTCTAATATTTAATTAAACATTTATTAATTTTGATTTTATAATTTCCTTTTTATATATTGTGGCCAGTATTTTTTTCCTTTCAGGGCTCAAATGTTCTTGTAGGCCCCCGAATCACTCATAAGCTTTTCTACCCAGAAGCACTGAATGGATACAGTAGTGGTAAGCCAGGGAAGAACTAAGGGGTCTGCATTTTAATAGGACCCAAGGATGAACCCAGTGAGGTGGGTGAAGTGGTCCTCAGCCCAGGTCTTCACCACGGCTGGGCCACTGGCATTCAGAGAAGTGAGGGTGGGTCTCCAGAGCAAGCCTGCATTAGGGTTGGCTGGCTAGGTGGAGGAGGAAAAGACTCTGCTGTCTGCCTGGAACACCTCATGTTTCCAGAGAAGCCCCCAACCATGGCGTGCTTCCCATGAGACTCATCTAGTAGAAAGAACAAGACATACAGGGTATGCTACAACTGCCCACGCTATTCAGCACTGCTCAGACTCTCCCCAGGGCCACCACTGGTCTTACACCAAGGAAAAACAGTAAACTTGAAAGGATCAAAAGAGCATTACAAAGTGCATAAGCAGGTTAGCAAGTGGATGATTGCAGGAAACATGATTATTGAGTTTGGAAAACAGGCAGCCAGATAACCCACAATGGCGTTGCACAATTGTGTTGGGAAGAGGGCTTCCTGCCTGAGCCTAGGCATCTGGCTTGGTGGGAAACCTAGTGGGGAAGGCCTGCCAGAGCTCTTTTGTGGGGTCTCAGGATCTTTCGGGGAGAACTCAGGAAAGAGTTCCATGGAAGCCCAGGGTTGGGAAGGAGAGGTGAATCTAGGCAGGCTCACAGACCTACTCCTGGCCAGTCCTCATGGGACCTAGGTCTGAAGTCTGGAGGGCTGGGGTATGTTAGAATAAAACTGAAGAGAGACATCTCGAGAGAAAGTCTATGAGATCAGGACAAATGCCACCCTCCATCAAAGCATGACCCCCAAAGTACACTCAAAGGAATTCTGTCATCAATCCATGCTTTGAACAGATGCAGGGACAGCATTGGTGGCTCATGGGCTTCAGAGGAAGGATGGACAGGCTACTTCATGGGAAGTAGCAGGAGCGTCCACTGGCAAACAGTGGAAGAGACTGGCAAGGGGAAGAGCCCAGTGGGCTCAGGCAAACCCTGAGACTCCAGACCAGCTCTGATACACTTGCCCAAGATCCTTGCCCCTGTATACTCCTAGACATATCACGGATAGAGGACTGAGGTCCCAGGTAAGCAGGTTGAATCAGGAGCCAGGGAGACAGTCATGGCCATCCACATGACCCATCAGCACTCTCATGTCTATAAGGCCTGGGAAATAGGTTGGCAGGGTGAACAGTGAGTTACGGTGACCAGATGGCCATCACAGGATCAAACAGGGAGCTTAAATGCACTGACCTTGATCCTTCCCTGAAAGGCAGATGTTGTGGGTACATCAGAGAACACAGCCACAGTCTACAGATGTGAATCAAACTAAAAGAGAGGGGGCAATCAACATTTACCCCACTGGCAGCTACAGTCCGGCTGGGTGATTAATGCACATTAATGCAACTAATCCTTCCCACACCTCCAAAGACAGACATGGTTATCCTCATTTTAAGGGCAGGAAATAGGCACAGAGAGGTTTCATCTCTTGCTCAAGGTCACTCAGCCAGTACACAAAGGAGACTGTATTGGAACCCACTTTGGTCTAACTCCAGAGCACAGATCCTCAATCTCTGTACTATCCATGCAGCTCTGGTGACAGAACTAATGAAAAAATGGAAGCCAGTCCTGCAGGGAACACCCAAGTTCTGAGGTACAAAAATCTGTGTCCATGAAACCCTCCTAATATGGTAGCAGGTGAAACTCATCATCTGTTACACCACTGATGCTGAATGGCAATGGGGATCCAGACACCAGCACCTTTTAGGTTTCACTCTCTACCCACACACAGCCTGCTGAGCTCCCAAAGAGCCACCTCCCTCTGCCAGGCCTGCCCCAAGGGAACCCAGAGCCCCAATGTCCAATAAGTAGACTGTGCCGCCTTCCCAGAGAATAACAGGCAGTGCCCCCTAAATGACACCAGACCCCCACCCTCTGCACCATTCTTCCCCCTGTCTATCCCCCCAACACCCACACTACCAGTGACCCCGTGTTTGGCTTTTGCAGTCACTGACTCCAGGACTGCAAGGCTCTGCAGCTGTGGGAACAGATGTTCCCCTCGCACATGGCTGGACTTAGAGCTTGGCGCTCATGGACAAGCATCATTGACCAGGGTGGATGGGCAGCTGCAGATAATCAGGAGGAGGCACCAGCTCCCACCCCTCTCCCATCTCATTGGCAGAACTGTTACCACCTCCCTTCCAAGGCAGGGGAGGGCAAGGACAACTCAGATAGTGGGGCATACCCACACCATCCCCTCCTCATCACTGCTCCCAGGCTGAGCACCCAGGCCAGGACACCCAGGAAGCCACAGAGCCACACCACCCACCCAGCATCTCAACAGGACGCTCCAGTCTGTCTCCCCTCCCCTCACCGCATCAAACATCTCTCAGTGCTTATTCTGCTGTGACGGAATGACCCTTCCATCAGTGCACTGTCATTACTGTGTTATGGATGCATAATTAAGGTTCAAGAAAGACCTTGAGCCTGTTACAGAAAAGGGCGTGGAAAATAGGCAGTGGTCATCCCTAAATGGAAGGACTACACCTGATTTTTATTTTCTTTCTTTGTAAATGTACCTTATTTTCCTTTTACTTAAAACTAATTGGCATGTCATGACCACAAGCCTCCTTTGTTGAGAATGAGGTCATTCATCGAGGTCACTCATAATGACAAACCCCACATGGCACAAATTATCTAGGGACAGGGATTATTCTTGGGCCTGAAACAAGACTTAATGAGAAAGTACCAGAAGACTGTATAGAACAGGACAGTCTCTGAGACCCGTGAAGACAAGCTGGCTGGGGTAGGGCCAGAATTCTCTATGTAAACTTGATGTGTTTCTGTGTCTTATATTGGTATCTATTTGTCCCTTCTGTTTCCTCTGAATCTCTGAACCTTTTGGCTGCACTAAAAAGGACTGAGAAAAAAAGTTGTGCCTTTGCTGGGCCGCAGCCCTTAAAGGGAGGAAGAGCACATCCCTGGAATCACGGTTTCAGCAATCATGGGGAATCTCTCCCCACAAAAGGAGCGGAAACTCGAGAGCCCTTGAGTTACATGATCCTTCCCCAAATGCAAGGTTTTCCTAATGCTGAAATTTTGGGGTTTTTCTAAAATAAGGCTCATTAACCTAGGATGGTTTTAATAAGGAACATGATTCTGTTGAGTATACACATACACCCCCACACACACCTCCACACACAAAAGCTTCATTTCACCCCGCTGACTACTCTCCCAAAAATACTCCTAAGTCTCCAAAATGCAGGCTTCCTCCTGGAGGCACCCTCCACGTGATTGTCTCAGTGAAGGGCACCCCTCTGCCACAGACCTGAGGTCAGCAGTCTGTAGCCCGCCACCCAGTTTTGTAAATGTGGTGTTACCGGAACACAGCCAGGTCCATCCACTTTTGAACTGTCCATGGCTGCTCTCATGCTACAAAGGCACAGCTGAGTATTTACAACAGAGACTGCATGGTTCACGAAGCCAAAACTCTCATCTGGCCCTTTGCAAGTCTGCCAACCTCTGTAGTATCGAGACATGAATGAAGCCTCGTGGAGTTGGGCAGAGATCACAGGCAGAGGCCACTCAGGACAGAAGCAGGGCTCACACAGCTCAGGACCCCCAAAGCCCCTCAAAGCAACACTTATCCTCATGCACAGTGCCCTTCTCCAGGGCTGCTAGAAGACAGTGACCGTGGCAGAGAACTCAGGACTCGGTAGTATGGTGTCGGGCGGACTTGGGAATTACAAAGCAAGTCTTCTGTGATTTTATCTTCTCATCTGCAAAATGGTATTGATAATGGAATCTAAGAGGAATGTTGTGGGAATCAAACTAGGTAGTACAAGTTACATGGCTTGCACAGTACCTGCTACATAGTAAGCATTTAACAAGTGCCACCTCCCAGCAGCAGTGGTGGTGGAATCAGTAATAGCCTTTCCATTAACCCACATTGCCTCCCTCTGGGGAAAGCAGCCATTGGCTTCTGACCCTGACAGGAACAGGGCAATGAAAGGCAGGACTGCAGAAGGACTCTGCTCACAGCCCAGCACCTGGAATCCAAAGTGGGCTTAGAACCTTCTTTTGGTTGCTGAGTCCCTTGGAAGCAAGGTGTTACTTCTCTGGAATGATTTTAGCAAGAAATTTTCTCTGAAATATCAGATCCCCTAATTGCACAGCACAATGCATGGGTGCGTGCACACACACACAAAATTAGAAACTGAGGAAGGCTTCAAATTCCTTATGCAGTAGTTATGAATGGAGAGTCCAGAATTACACCACATTTTGCTATTTCCTCATGTTTCAGGGATTAGTCTCTATCTAAATTGGGTTTTTTTAATGTTTTTATTTTATTTTTGAGACAGAGAGACAGAGCATGAGCAGTGGAGGGGCAGAGAGAGAGAGAGAGGGAGACACAGAATCTTAAGCAGGCTCCAGGCTCAGAGCTGTCAGCACAGAGCCCTACATGGGGCTCGAACTCATAAGCTGTTAGATCAAGGCCTAAGCTGAAGTCAGACACTTAACCGGCTGAGCCACCCAGGCGCCCCTAAATTGTTTTTTTTTTAATTGAGTGCATTATAGAGACTGATCTGTGTGCAGGGATCCAAGACACCCTGTCACAAATGGGCAAACACCCTCAACCACGCAGGCTCTAGTGGTGCCTCTAAGGCAGATCACAATAAGGAAGGAAAAGGAATATTCTAAATCAGAGGTGGGCATATGAGCAGAAGGGGACAAGAGACCTGGGTCCTAGAGATTCCCAGATCAGAGACATCCCTAAATATTTTTCCTGCCTATGTGAGGCCTTGCCCAGCTACTTACTTTTCTGCAAACCTTCCCTTTTCTTCAAATGTTGTCTAAATTTTCTCAATTAGTTGCTAATGCACTTTTAACACTTGCTAATCCACCTTTTCAAAAAGAGGTTATTGGCCAAACAAATCTGTGAATCACTGAAGTCCCAGCTGAGGGATGGGAGGCAAATGTCTGTGATAGCACATTTTCTCAGGTCTGAGAAACTCCTAGTTATAAAAGTCATCACTGACTTAATAATAGCTCTAAGGGGAGGAAGAGAACAAAACACTATGCCTAAAACATACACATCAGCTGTAAGACAGGACAGGATTACAGACACATTAAAAGGGGGGGAGGGTCTTAGAATAGAATAAGAAAAATTATACTGGCAACAATTTATTGAGCAGCTACTAAGTTCCAAAAACAGTGCTCTAGGTGCCACTCATGGGTTTTCTCACTGAATCCCTTCCCCCTTGTAAAGTAGATATCATTAACCTATTTTACAGATAAAGAAACCGAAACTCTGGGAGCCTTGATTCGCAGAACAGCTGAGCCCAGAGTAACCAAATCCAGAGCAGCCAAGCTGTCCACAGTTTTCCATCTCCTCACTCTAAGACCCGGCCCCAGAACCCCACCAGAAACCAAGACCTTGGCAAGACAAGCCCAATCCCTTCTTCCAAAAGGATGAGGCCACAGAGCAAAGATGCTTGCTAAGGCCTGAGCCCTCTCTCTCCCTGGGCAGTCCAGTCTCCCTCTTCAATAAAATATTTAAGAAGATGAATTCACTTGATTATTAAAACTAGGATGGAAAAGGATTGGAAGAAGCAGGTGTCAGCAAGACATAATGGGACTGTGGGGAAGGGGGTCATGGCTCCCTAGCTCCACAGGAAGCTGGCAGACCACACCCCTCCACCGTTCTA
>NC_043708.1:23331304-23332564 GCF_006229205.1 Suricata suricatta | reverse complement strand
AAGTATACTCGTTAAGATGGCTATTATAAAAAACAAAAACAGAATTAACAAGTGTTGTTGAGGATGTGAAGAAAATTGGAACCCTTATGCAATGTTGGCGGGAATATAAAATGGTACAGCCACTGTAGAAAACAGTATGGCAGTTTCTCAAAAATTAAAAATAGAATTACATTATGATCCACCAATTCCACTTCTGGGTGTATGTTTAAAAGTATTGAAAGCAGGGACATAATCAGAGATTTGTACATTCATGTCTATAGAATTTTTCAGGATGGCCAGAAGATATAAGCAACCCAAGTGTCAATAGAGGGATTCATAAACAAAATGTGGTATACACATACAATGGAATATTATTCAGCCTTAAAAAGGAGGGAAATTCTGGGGTGCCTGGGTAGCTCAGTTGGTTAAGCATCTGACTTTTCATCTTGACTCAGGTCATGATCTCACAGTTCGTGGGATTGAGACCCACATGGGTCTCTGCACTGACAGCACGGAGCCTGCTTGGGATTCTCTCTCTTCCTCTCTCTCTTCCTCTTTCTCTTTTCCCTTCCCCTGCTTGAATGTGCATGCTTCCTCCATCAAAATAAATAAAGAAGTTTTAAAAAGGAAGGAAATTCTGATATATGGTATAGCACAGATGAATTTTGGGGACATTATGTTAAGTGAAATAATCCAGTAATAAAAAGGCAAATACCAGATGAGTCCACTTCCATGAGATCCCTAGAGTGGTCAAATTCACAGAGACAGAAAGTAGAGTGGTGGGTGCCAGGGGCTGGGCAGAGGGTGCCAGGTAGTGGAGAGTTAATGTTTACTGGGACAAAGTTTTAGTTTGGTAAGATGGGAATGTTCTGGAGATAGGTGGCAGTAATGGCTGCATAATAAAGTGAATGTACTTAATGCCACTGAACTATATACTAAAAAGTGGTTAAAATGATAAAAATAAATAAATAAAACATACTGCAAGAAATACAAACCAAAAACCTACAGACAAATATAGCTCGTCAGGGAGTTGCCTAGGATGAAGTGGGACAAGGTGCCAATGCTCTGATTTTCCATCTCCTTTTCACCTTCCCTGGGGGCCCTGAGATAGCTCCCTGCAGCGCTGGAGCTCTTTGGGTGGCCATCAGGGTAACAGCATTTAAATTCTTGCTGTGCTAATTGAATCATGGACTCTAGTGTCCTGTAACTGCCATCCATGGCACCTTGTTTGCACTACAAATTCTCTCACACTGTAGGAAAATCCTTTGTATCCTTGAATGG
>NC_043708.1:23321021-23331204 GCF_006229205.1 Suricata suricatta | reverse complement strand
TGAGAGAATCTGGCTCAGGCTTGGATCAAGTTTCTTTCTTGGGACTGATAAACTGTGACAGGAGTTTAAGATGATTTGTCACATAGCAAAGACCCAGCTATCCTTGGGAAATAGACCATTGCCAGAGAAAAGAAAATAAACCGCTGTTGTGAGTCAGGCAGCTACTCAAACTGGCATTTACTACAAAAGCCCCTGTTCCAGAGGCCTCTAGACTAATTCCACTCATTCTTGGTCTGGGGTGGTTGAGGAAGGCTGATTCAGTGTGTGCCTTGATTCCTCAGTTGTCACACTTGTGTAATTGGCTGTCCCATCTCTTGACAGGAAATAATTTCCTCCAGACATTTGGAAATGCTTTGCTCATCTTTGAGCAAAACAAGAAGAGCGGACCTATTTCATTGATTTCTAGGTCACCTATAAGGCTTGAAATTCTACATAGTACCTTGATGCCAAAAGGGGCAGCTTAGGTATTGCCCACATTTCCAGAACAGCTCCCCTCAGGACATTTTGCAGTAGCATCAGCAGTAGGTACACCAGTGAAGACTTCTTCATCATTCTTTTAATTTCTGATTAGTTAAATATGTGGTCATTTTTTTCCCTTCTGGACAATGTTTGTGATTGGCATTTCTGTTGCAAGTGGGTCAGAGTCTAAATAGGTCATGTTGGCTCTCTAACTGTGGTAATCCTGAAATGAACAAGGCAGGGGAGGGAGAAGTGCTTAACTGGTATCCAAAGGAATAAGGAAGGTGGACTCAGGGTCCCAGTGATGCTTCAGGGGCCAGAAGTCCCTAAGTGAATGGAGGGAGAAATGGCTATGGGCTTAGGACAGTGGAAGATGGAGTGTGTGAGAGCAGTTTTGCTTCCCTCTGATCTGCTCTGTGATCAGAACTGGCAAGGATTTGGATCTTTCAGAAGCAGGGGGAGTAGCCATGGGCTAAATTGTGTCCCTCTAAATTTGTATGTTGAAATCCCAACCCTCAGTATCTATGAATGTGAGTGTATTTGGAAACAATGTTTATAGAGATCATTCAGTTAAAATGGGGTCGTTAGGGTGAGCCCCAATCCAGGATGACTGGTGTCCTTATGAGAGGAAACTAGTACACAGGCATATACTGACCGAAGGCTGTGTGAAGACATGGGAGAAGATGGCCATCTGTAATCCAAGGAAGAAAACAGCCCTGCTGACACACCTTAAAATCTTGGATATCCAGCCTCTGGAATTTTTGGAATGTGTTCAAGCCACCAAGTCTGTGACTTTGTTAAGTAGGCTAACACAAGGGCCTTTTGTAGGGTGATAGGCTGTACTACTCTGCTTTCTCTCCCATAGACAGACTTGCCTTTCTGGATTCTCTCTTTTGGGGGATAGGTTCTGCTCTTGGAACTTAATGGGCCCAGAATTTTTGGAGACAAGTTCTCCTTTTATCTGTAGGTTCCTTTTTACTGTGGCTTAAAGAACTTTCTTATTTGATACTTCTGCAGCTGGGAGAGACTGTGAGAAGCTGACCTTGAACCTGAGGACTTGGACTCATCTTTTTTTTCCTCGTGCATTCCTACCATACTGTCATACTGAATGGCCATTTCAGGGCAACTGCAAGAAGGAATGGCCAAGGTCACATCATTTTTGTAGATAGAGAAACTAGAATCATGAAGAAACCTCCATTGTCAGTGAGCTAGAGACTTTACTAAGATGAATCTCAGCTCAGCCTGGTGACTTTTGATTCCTCTGAGATCAGAACTTGGATTTCAGACACTGTCCAGCTTCATTTCCTTTGTGAAATTCCATGCCTGTCTGAAATTCCATGTTTCTTCAGTTCTTCTGGTTAAGGGCGTTGCAAAACTATCCAGGACAGCTAGACAGTGTTTTTTGTTTCTTCCTTTCCCCAGTTTTATAAAAAGAAACAAACTCAAAACTTAATGTCTGATTGTTTATCACTGGAATATAGGAATATAATCGATTTTTGTGTATTTATAATGTATTTTTTTTTACATGTTATATCACCTTGGTTATTAGTTTTTGGAGATTCTACTAAACTTCCTACATCAACAGCTATATGTTGCATAAGGACAGTTTTACTTCGTCCTTTCTTATTTAGAGAAAATTTTAAAATTATTTTTCTTGTGTGATTGCATTTGCTAGGACCTCCAGGGAAACATTGAAAACAGTGCCAAGGCATCTTTTTGTTATTCCTGATCTTTGCAGGAAAGCTTTCTGTCTTTAACCATTAAGTATGTTAGTTTGTATCTCTTTTATAGATGTCCTCTGTCAGGTTGAGGAGATCCCCTTCTATTCCGAATTTGCTGAGAGTTTCATTTTTTTTTTTTAATTCAGGAATAGATGTTGGATATTACCAAATGCTTCTGTGTGTATTGACCTCATATATTTTTCTCTTTTAGTTTAATAAATATAATAAATTTCATTGATTTTTGAAAAAGATACTAAATCAGCCCTGTATTCCTAAGGTAAATCCCATGTGGTTATATATATTTAAAAATTTTTTTAATGTTTTATTTATTTTTGATACAGAGAGAGACAGAGCACGAGAGGGGGAGGGGCAGAGAGAGAAGGAGACACAGAGCCGGAAGCAGGCTCCAGGCCCTGAGCTAGCTGTCAGCACAGAGCCTGATGAGGGGCTCGAACCCACGAACGTGAAATCTGACCTGAGCCGAAGTTGGAGGCTTAATTGACTGAGCCACCCAGGCGCCCCTTGCATGTGGTTATATTATCCTTTATCATATTGTTAGATTCAGTTTACTACAATACTGTTTAGAATTTTTCCATTTACATTGATGAGGGAATATTAGTTTGTAGTTTTCTTATAATGTCCCGTTTTGGTGTCTGGATAATGGTCACCTATTAGAATGAGATGGGAGATTATCCTTCCTCTTTAATTTTCTGGAAGAGTTTATATATAATGATGAATATTTCTTCATGTTTGGTACAATTGGTTCACCAGTGAAGCTATCTGTAGTTGAATTTTTCTTTTTAATCATTTTTTAAATGTTTATTTATTTATTTATTTATTTATTTTGAGAGAGAGAGAGAGTGAGAGAGAGAGAGAGAGAGAGAGAGAGAGAGAGAGAGAGAGAGAGAGAGAGAGAGAGAGAGAGAGAGAGAGAGAGAGAATGTGAATGGGTGAAGGGCAGAAAGAGAAGGAGAGAGAGAATCCAAGCAGGCTCTGTGCCGCAAGCACCAAGCCTACATGGGGCTCAATCCCATGATCTCTGAGATCCTGACCTGAGCCAAAATTAAGAGTCAGTCACTTGAGCAACTAAGCCTCCCAGGCACCCCTGGACCTAAATTTTTCTTTCTGGGGGTGGGTTTAAACTACAAATTTCATTTCTTTAATACATATAGGACTATTCACATTACCTATTTCTTCTTGAGCAAGTTTTAGCAATTTTTTAGAATCTGTCCATTCTAAGTTGTTGAATTTACTAGCATAAAGTCATTCATAAAATTCCCTTATTATTTTAATATGTTAAAAATCTGTAGTGCTATCATCTGCATCTTCATTTATGGTATTAGTAATTTGTGTCTTCTCTTTTTTTTCTACGCAGTCTAGCTAGAGGTTTATGAATTTTATAAGTTCTTTAAAAGAACCAGCTCCATCCTGCCTTCTTCCTCTTATTCCTCTTTCATCATAATTTTTATTCTAATATTTATTACCTCTTTTCTATGTTTACTTTAGGTTTAATTTACTCTAGTTTTTCTAGTTTCTTAAGGCTGAGATCATTGATTAGAATCCTTTATCTTGAGGACCTTGGTTGCTCAGTCTATTCAGTGTCTGACTCTTGATTTTGACTCAGGTCATGACTCCAAAGTTGTAGGATGGAGCTCTGTGATGGGCTTTGCACTGCATATGGAACCTGCTTAAGATTCTCTATCTGTCTGTCTCTTTCTTCCCTCTGTGCCTCTCCCCTGATCCTTTTAATTATTGAGGGACTTCCTTATAACATAGGATATAGTTTATCTTACTAAGTATTCTGTGTGTGCTTGAAAAGAATGTATGATCTGTTGGGTAGAGTGTTCTCAAATGTCAGTTAAGTCAAGTTAGTTGATAATGTTATTCAAATCTTTTATATTTTTATTGACTTTCTATCTACTTGTCTAGTCAGTTATTGAGAGAGGGGTACTGAAATCTCTGACTATAAATGCGTTGTCTTTGTTCTCCTTGCAGTTTATCCATTCTTAAATGTATTTTGAAGCTCTGTAATTAGGTGTCTAAGTGTTTAGGATTATATCTTCTCTTTAAAAAAATTTAAAAAATGGTTATTTATTTTTGAGGCAGAGACAGGGTGCAACCAGGGGAGGGGCAGAAAGAGAGGGAGGAAGAAGGCTCCAGGCTCTGAGCTGTCAGCACAGAGCTCAATGTGGGGCTTGAATGTGTGAACTGTGAGATCATGACTTGAGCTGAAGTTGGATGCTCAAGTGACTGAGCAACCTAGGTGCCCCTAGTATTTGTCTTCTTGACAAAATGACTCCTTTAACATTATGAAATGAACTTTTTTTTATTCCTAGTAATATTGTTTACTCAAAAATCTACCTTATCTGATATTAATATAGCCATTCAACCTTTCTTTTTATTAGTGTTAACATACTATTTTTCCATCCTTTTAAATTTAACTTATCTATGTCTGTTTATTGAGGGTTCAAGAAGGGGAGAGGGAGAGAGAGAGGAGGGAGGGAGAGAGAGTGAGAGAGATAGGGAGGGAGAGAGGGAGGGAGAGACAGAGAGAGAGAGAGAGAGAGAGAGAGAGAGAGAGAGAGAATTTCAAGCAGGCTCCACACCTAGTGCCAAGCTAGATGCAGGGTTTGATCCCATGACCCTGGGATCATGACCTGAGCCAAAATCAAGAGTTGGATACTCAACTGACTGAGCCAGCCAGGCACCTCTGTGTCTTTATATTTAAAGCACATTTCTTATAGACAGCATATAATTAAGTCTTGATTTGTTAACCAATCTTACAATCTCTGAATTTTTTATAAATGGTGTTTAGACCAATTTTAATTAATTAATTTACCAGCTATATTTAATGAGATTATGTTTTGGGATGCATCTAGGTTATTTGAAAACAGTGTGATCCTTTCAAGTTTTTAAATTTTTATTTATTTTTTGAGAGAGAGACAGTGAGACAGAGTGTGAGTGGGGGAGGAACAGAGAGAGAGACACACACAGAATCCAAAGTGGGCTCCAGGCTCTGATCTGTCAGCACAGAGCCTGACACTTGAACTCATGAACCATGAGACCATGACCTGAGCTAAAGTCGAATGTTTAACTGATTGAGCCACCCAGGCGCCCCATCCTTTCAAGTTTTGATTGTAAGATTTATTACACAGAACCTGAGTACTGATTAGTCTAGGGCAATTATTTTCCACTGCTGAGGCAAGACCTTTCTGAGTATTCTGTTCAATGCCTGATAAATTTTGTTTTTCCTAGTCTGGCTGGTAGGAACAGGCACTATTGTGAGCCCCAATAGGTGCTGTTTCCTCTAATCATTTTGGGTGATTCTTTCCCCAGCCCTTGTTATTTTCCTGACCTGCATGAAAACTTGAGGAGAATGCTTTGTAGATCTTTGGAGTTTTCTCTCTAAGGTTCTCTCCTTCATGGTAATTTGACTTTCAAGTGGGTGTTGTCTTTGGACTCTCAGCTGTCTCCTTGGCTCAGGGAGTCTGTTGGTTTCCATCATGGTCTGGAGACTCTCTCAAAGCAGGAAACCAGGATAATCTTAGGGCTCACCTCATTTATTTCCTGACTTTCAGGTGTCACTGCCTCTCATGGTCTCATGTCCAGTGTCTTGAAAACCATTTAAAATATATATATTTTTATTCCTTGGTTATTTCAGGCAGAAGGGAAAATTTCCCTGTTATTCCATTTTGGAATAGAAGCCTTGAGTAGTGGCCTGCTTCCCTCCCTCCCTTCTTTCCTTCCTTCTCTTTTAAATTACATTTGAAGGTCCTTAGGGGGGATTTGTGTTCTCAAGTTGCCATGGTCCCTACCATTTTCTATATTCTATTTCATTACTTTGACTCACTTTTTTCATCTGTGTTCCTTGTTGTTCCTCCTAGCTGTTTTAAATCACAACACCTGAAAAACATGGGGCATGGAATAGATGACTTTGGTGATGGTGGATGTGATGGGGGTAGGCAGTAGTTCCTTGAGAGGGGATAGCAACATAATATTCTAATCTTTGTGTTACTAGTGCTTGGTACACATACGTTTTTATTGAAGGAAGAAAGGAAAGATCAGGAAAGACTGAATTATTACTTGGCTGGGTGATTTGTGGACTTTTATGTAAATAATTTCTAAAGATCATCCAAAATGTTTGTAGTGATTTATACTTACACAAACTCTGTGTGAGACATCACACATTTGAAAATATTGGTGGGTGTCTTTCTGAGTCGTTTTTCCTTCAAATTAAACCTCCTGAGCTCTGCACAGGGTAGTGTCACAGATGCTGAAGGCTTACTGCCAAATCCCTGAGACCCACCCTGAGTTCAGTTTAATGTAGTTCTTGGACATGATGCCTTCCTATGTCTCTGCTTGCAGATACTCTCAGGCCTCAAAAGTACCCTGCCTACTTGAACAAGATGGAAATGCTGGCAAAATAATGCCGTAGAGTGTCCTTCAACTAATGAGTGGATCAATATTCCAGCTTCCCCCCACAGTGGGCAATCAGTTCTGCTGTATGTTCTACACGGTCTCTCAGAGGGTTCCTAGGTGGGATTTGAGCTCCACTTTCCCCACAGCAGTGACCTGTTCATTGACACACTTTTAATTGATTCCCTCCTCCCTTTTTTGTCTTTCTTCATCATGACCTTGCTGGGCTTCCTGGGATTATCTCCCAAATAAATGACCTGTACCTGAATTCCTTTCTCCAGGCCTACTTTGGTGGGGAATCTAAACTAAGGCAGGTGGTCTTGGTAAGGAACATCCCTGCAACTCAATGCATACCTGTCCCCACTCCCTGCCCCCAATGCAAACACCTATGTGTGATAGGGGAGGTGGCAGGGAGTCCTGGGTGCCAGTGGGCCCATACCCATGGTGTCAAGTTGACATTCTTTCTATGATTCTAAAGATGGGTAGCTTGGAGGAGCCCCAGCTGGGCCCTCAGTCCTGAGGGAGCCTTGCTGTTTCAGATACACAGGTGCTGACACAGGAGGGTGCAGGCAAGAGGAGATGTAGGCAAGCCTGTCTTGGCATGGGTTCTGGTGATTTCATTTTCTGCTTAAAACAGGTTCTTGTAAGTGATGAACCACTAAATTCTACTCCTGATGCCATTATTACACTATATATTAACTAACCTGGATTAAAAAAAAAGGTTCTCATGGGGCACCTGCGTGGCTCAGTTGGTTAAGCATCCAGTCTCCCACTCTTGATTTCAGCTCAGGTCATGATCTTGTGGTTTGGTTTGAGATCCAGCCCCAGAGGGGGCTCTGCCCTGACAGTGTGGAGCCTGCTTGGGATTCTGTCTCTCTCCATCTCTCTCTCTGCCCCTCCCTCACTCTCTCTGTCTCTCAGAATAAAAAAATAAACTAAAAAAACCCAGGTTCTTATTTTTAGGGCATCATTAAGTTGAGCTATAGTAGGTCTTTTTGCGTGTGCATCTATATGGATATTTACAGGTACTCTGCAAGCTCTTTGAGGTAGGATCTGTGTCTTAGTAGTACCTTTTGGAAGATCTTTTTTAAAACTATCTAATATATTTACATGATTCAAAATCTTCTTGCTCCTGGGGCGCCTGGGTGGCTCAGTCAGTTAAGCGTCCGACTTCGGCTCAGGTCATGATCTCGCGGTTCATGGGTTCGAGCCCCGCGTAGGGCTCTGTTCTGCCAGCTAGCTCAGAGCCTGGAGCCTGCTTCAGATTCTGTATCTCCCTCTCTCTCTGACCCTCCCCTGCTCCTGCTGACTCTCTCTCTCAAAAATAAATAAAAAACATTAAAATTAAAAACAAACAAACAAAAAACCCCCAAAATCTTCTTGCTCCTGCCTTCAACCTGGACATCCACTGAGTTTCAACTTCAGCCCCACTGCAAGCACTGCTGTCATTAGTGTTTGAGACAAGCCTCCAGAGTTTCTTTATGCTTACACAAACAAATGTGGTAAAGATTTTTATGCCCTGCTTCATAATTGTGTTTGTTATATAGTACCTAGTTTTATGCTTATTTCTTCCTGTGATATAACTTAGGTCCAGATACTTTGATATCTGTGACTAGAAAGCATCGCTATTCTTTAACAGCTTCATAGAATCCCATGGTTTGGGTGTACCATAATTTATTAAGCCAATCCTTATCAGCGGTGATTTGGGTTGCTTCTGATCTTTGCTATTACTGCAATATTGTCTCAGCAAATAACCTTGTGTGCATGTAATTTTGCATACATATAAGCATATTTATAGAATACATTACCAGAAATGAAATTGCAGAATCATAGGGTTCATTCATTTATAATTTTGTTCCAGTTTATTCAGTTATCCTCCACTGGGATTGTAGGAGTTTATATTTCTACCAGGAAGTAAAAGAGAGTGCTTGTTTTTTATGGCTTCATCAACAAAGTACTTGATCAAAACTGTTGGAGTTTTGCCAATCTGATGGGTGAAGAATGGCACTGTAGTGTGTTTTAATTTACATTTCTCTTATTCTAATGGTGATTGAACATCTTTTTATATGTTCAGGAGTCATTGTATTTTCTAACTATAATATTTTCGCATTTTTCAGTGGACTTTATTGTTACCCATTCTGGTAGTTCTTTCCTACAGATTCTGATAGTTTATATATTGAGAAGATAAGCTCTTTATCTGTGACATGAGTGGAAAATGTTACTATGTTTTTGCTGTTTATTGTCTTTTGGCTTACCTTTTTGAAGTTTGCTTTTTGCCATGATATTTTTATTTAAAAAATTTTAAAAATGTAATCATATATATCAACTTAATAAAGTGCCTTGCAGATTTTCAAGCATAGTTAGAAAGACATCTTCCGCTTAGTATCCTTAGCTTAGTGTGAGGGCAAGTTTAGACTGCTGTAATTAATAGGTCACCAAGGCCCTCTGCAAGTGCCTTTGTTCTAAGGTCTCTGCATTCCCTCTTCCACCCCCTCCCAGCCATTTAGCCAGTTTCACCAGGTAAGTAACAGTGATTTTTATACCCAAGTGTGACTAACTGGTAGACTTAACTTTCTCCAAAGTTAATTCTATTTAAATAAGGAGTTGAAGTCAAGTCAATGATATTCAAATTGCTAGAAGGTTGGGAAGCAGGGGAAAGAGGTCAAAGATGCTGTAGTGAGTTGGAATGGTAGCTGTTCTGTACTTCAGGTTTCTAGTCCCTCATTCCGCCAGTCTACAATCCCAAGAAAGACTCAATTTTAGAGGAGAAATGACGCTTTCATCTTGGGCTCCATTTCTAGCAATAGTAGCTGTGATGCTTATATGGCCTGGTATCTGGTTGGAAGGTAGAAGGACTGGGCAGCATTGGGCAAATGTTGATTAAACTGAATTTATCTTTTGTACCTAATGCTACCTGCTTCACTTCTTTCCCCTCTTCTTATCATGTCCCCTGGACCCAGGGGCCTAGTGGAGGTTATTGGATAAGAGGAGGCTTGACAGTAATGCAGTCTTGTAGAATTCTACTCAAGAAGGGAGTTCTATATTCTTCTGGGCCCAAAGTCTGTCACTAATTGGCTGTGTGATTATATGTAAGTTCCTTGATCTTTCTGCTCTCAGTTTTGTCAATTATTGATCAAGAGGGACCTTATTGTTAAAGACCCTAAAATTTTTAGGCTTGCAAACCAAATGGTTCAAGGTATTTGGGATTTCTTGGTTGATGGTGGGTGGGAAGGAAGTTATAAGCCCTCTCAGATGTTTATGCTTTTGTCCTAAAACCTTCATCTTGATGACCAGTGACTTATAGAGAGCTTGGTCAGTCCTGCATCTGCCTCTGCTCCCTGTTCACTCTGCCATCCCAGCTCTGCCCAGCCCCAGTGGAGACAGATAGTTACTTAATCATCCATTTCCTACATAAAAGGTAGCTACTTTTTTGCATGGACCTCAAGCATATTGTAGTATAGAGGTGGAATTTAAGGAAAGGTATTAAGCAGGCTGTGTTGTAGCCTATGAACAAGTAATATATTGTATCATTTATCTTGAATGTATCATAGATAAGCTGCTATATAACGATTGCCACTTCAGATAGC
>NC_043708.1:23172669-23320921 GCF_006229205.1 Suricata suricatta | reverse complement strand
AATTGGTTGAGCATCTGACTTTGGCTCAGGTCATGATCTCATGGTTTGTGAGTTCAAGCCCCACATCAGGCTCACTGCTGTTAGCACAGAGCCTGCTTTGGATGCTCTGTCTCCTCCTTTTTGCCCCTCCTTCACTTGTGTTCTCTCAAAAATAAACAAGACATTAAAAAATAACTAAGATGACTTTGTTGGGCATTGGCTAGTGTCCCTCCCATACCCCCCACTTCCTGCCCCAGAGATTAAGTGCTACTGATACTATTGCTTTGCGCTACAAGACATTTTTCAGAGTTGGGGTATATAAATAAAGCATATTATGTCTATTTTATTGGTATGTTTGCCCTTGAGGTCCTGGGAATCCATGAGGACAAAGAGTTTCTGTGGTTATGTGTGACTGTGAGGGCCACTTCTCAGCACTGGCTGTAAGCACTTTGACAAAATGACTTTGGATAGAAGTGGGGGACTGAAAATTTGGGTTTTGCCTGCTCTTTCTTTAGCCTTGTTTGTGTGAGATGTTTGCAAAGTTAGGATTAGGAGGAGATTTCTGAAAGAGAAAGGATTTCCCAGACTTTGAGCCAATCTTCATTGAACTCATTCTATGTACAAAGGAAGAATTCAGTCCTGTGGGAGACAGCCCTCTTCAAGTTGCTGTGGCACTGGAGTTCTTTTCCTGGAGTATCCTTCTCCTTCCCCTGGCTCCCTGCCCAAGGCCCCACTGTCTATAACAGACCCTGCTGTGAGGTCTGCCTCCAGATCTTAGACCTGAGAGAAGAACGCCCTGGTGGCCCCTCTTTTCTGACTTGGAAAGGAGAGAGGAGGAGAAGAACCTAAAAAGGCAGACATATGTCTAAGTGATAATAGGTCCCCCAAAATAGGTCCCTTTCTGGACAGAAACAGAATTATTGCCACACGGATGGCATATGGCTGTCATTTCAGTGGCTGAAAACTTACAAATCATGCTGGGAATGGGACCTTGAAAGTACATCCCGCTGGGATAAGCAGAGTTAAACAATACTGAACAATATTGAAATAGGGTTTTGCAGAGACTCTGCTGGCAAGTGTGGTGTTCATGTAAACTATGCAGTATTTCTCAAACTTATGTGACCTTGACCATAAACTCATGTTTTTTTTAAGGATCATCACAGGGGGTTTATATTCTTCAAGCCACATCCTGGAAGCATTCATCTTGCCCACTTGGAAGATTTATGAATTAATTGTAGAGTCACCGTTCCTAACACATGGTTTTCTACTTCATCCTTGCTACTCAAAGTGTGGCTGTGGGCCAGCAGCACGGGCATCACCTGGGAGCTTGTTAGAGATGCAGAATCTCTAGCCCTACTGAATCAGAATTTACATGTTAACAAGCTCCCAGGTGATTGGCGTGCACGCGGAAGACCGGCATGCCTTGCCCCACTCCATGCTGCTGCCTCGACTTCAAAGCCTTCCACGACCTGACTCAGGAGAGCCTCAGGTCAGTGGCAGCAGTTGTGTTATGTTGGATTTTGATTGGGAAGATTTCTTGGCCTTCTGAGCCAATTGGGATGTCCTTTTCTTGGCTTCCAGGTGGCTTACCACAGGGGCAGAGGCCAGCTGTAAAAGACAATTCAGAGGCAACAGAAAAAATAGACCATGGAGAAAGCATAAATGGCTTTTGATAAACCCAGAAGGAAGAGGTTCCTGAGTGGGGAAGCGTGAACAAAATGAAAAGGAATTTTAGGCAGATTCATGCCGAGGGCTCTGATGTGTTAGGGGTTGGTGACAGAATGATGCTCCAAACCCTGCCACCCCCGGCCCCTATGTAAGAGGCTGGGAGAGGAGCTCAAAAGATATCTTTTTTTTTTCCCCCAACTGAATGTGAGGAGTCCCTGCCAGATCAGATGTTCAACTTTAAAACAAATGGAGAAAAAACGATCAAATGCAGTCAACTAGAAAAATCCACTTTTCCTATTTCATAAAAAGCAAGAGCCCATATGATAATCCCTCCCTTGGCACATGTTAGAGATTTCTTTATCGTTTCTTTGCTTGCGGCCAATTCTGCCACACCCAGCTGGGGGCCTGGGTTACAGTGATTTCATCTGCACTGGGTCAGCATGCCAGTTCCAAGCCAGTGGGTCTAGAGCTGAATTCCAGCAGATTTTTTATAGGGAGAAGGGCACTTCTGCCTATGAATGAGATGAAGGGAGAGGGAGAAGGGAGAACACTGGACAAAGGGCTCCTTCCTTCTGCAGGCACAGGGGAGGGCCTTTGGTCTGTCTCCCTCCAAAGCCAGGACTGAGAGTTCCTTCAGTCCCAGGATCAGGGCTTCCTTGCTATGCCCCACACATGAGCACAGTGCTTGGTATTTACCTAAGAGATGCTCAATAAACATTTGTCGAATGAACTGACAAAATCAGAACCATCAAGGTAATACAAAGCTCATGAAATACACAGTTTGGAGGTCTGGGCTCTAGGATTAGATATCACCCCGTTCTAGCTGTGTGAACTTGGACAAAATCTCTTCATCTCTCTGAACCATAGTTTATGAAGCAATGATTAGGGTGCTCACCTTGAGGTGTGGGGGGGATTACATAGGATCCCATGTGAACTGTGCATAATGTAAAAGTGGTTCCTCTTTTCCTGGGGGTGGTAATGCCCATAGCTCCCCAACTGCAGGCATACTTGGAAGAAAATCAAACCAATGTGAAGAACAAAATGTCTTCACATTTTATTCAAGGGAGCTTAGACTTGAGTGCTCTGTAGGAACTGAGCTGAGAGCTCAGAGTTGGCTGTGGATGACCTTGGAGTTAACTTTGACCCCTCTTTCCTGCATGCTCCACATCCTGTCCTCTGGCCTATCCTGATCTAGCCACTTCTTACCTTGCTACCACCACTCTGATCCCAGCCCTCAAATTATTTCACCTGGGTTCCTGCGAGAACCTCCTCACTGGCCTCCCTGCTTCCTCCTTTAGACCGTCAAGTCCCTTCAATGTAGCCAAATGATGCTGATCAAACATAAATCTCTTCAGGTCACTCCTCTGCCCAAAAGCCTTCAGTGGTTCCTCCCATCTTGCTTAGAATAAAATCCAAAATTCCCACAATGACCTCAGATATCCCCAACCCTTGATCTCTCTGGCCTAGTCTATATCTTCTTGCTCACCTAGGCTCAGTCTTGGTAGTTTTCAATTGCTCCAGGCATGTTTAAACCTCAGGGCCTTTGCACTTGCTATTTTCTCTGCTTTATTCACCCACCCCACTGTTTCCCAGCCTCTTCCTTATCTTTGCTCATTGTCAGATGAGGCCTTTTCTGACTTTCCTATTGAAAGTCAAACACTGTTCCAATCTCCTACCTGGCACCCCATGGCCCCCTTTCATACTTTATTTCTCTCCATTTATGGGTTTGTAGCATATTTTATATTTTACCTATTTGTTTTCTCCACTAGGGCATTAACCCCTATGAGTGTTTTATTCATTGCTATATCAGCAGCTCCCAGGACACTGCCTGCACTATAATATAAATATTTGTTGAATGAATGAATTATTCAGGCTTTGCCCTTATATAATCTTGTTTTAAGGCTTGGGTCAGCAGTGTAGAGCACAAAGGGCTCAGGCTTATTTGGGGGACAATACAGATCTTATCCTGAATCAGGCAGCTCCTTTAAGATGTTATAAAGTAGGTATTGGTGTGTGTTTAGTCGATTTGTCTCTAGGGCTCCTGGGTAAGGAATATGTCATTGGGCAGAATTTATTACAATGCCCTAGCAACTGCTTCCTGAGTCTCTCTTTTCTGAAAACTTATTAATTTGCCTTGTTTCCCTCTTACTTTCCATTATGGCAGTCTCCTCCTTTGTTCCTCCCTTCTGCCCTTTCTTCATTCATCATTTACTAAGCACTCTGTATGCTTGTCCGCTCACCCAATATCCCGCCTCTTGGCCTGAAAACTGAAATGGGTGCCTACTGCTTTGGTTTTCAAAGCACTGACCCTGCAATCTCCTGGCTTTCTGCTCTTCCCAGCCCCCGGGGGCACTGAGCTCTGCCCACAAGTCTGGGGATCTATATACTGATTTTCCAAAAATCTTTGCTTGGTATCAGCACTCAGCAGGGACCCTGTCTCTTGTCCCTGGGCTCTCTTGACACAGCTTGGAGTTACAGATGTGGACCTGCCATGGCTTTGGGTTTGAGTCCTTACTTTGCTTACTAGCAAAGTGTCCTGAGCAAGTTACCTTTCCTCTCTGAGCTGCTCTGAGCCTCAGTCTGTCATCTTATCTGAAATGAGGGCAATATAACCTACCTCGTGGGGTTGCTGGGAGGACTGAATGAGATCACGTAGCTTTAACACTTAATATAGAGCCTGGAATGCAGGAAGAACTTACTGAATTGTAACTTCTATTATTGCCATTATTATGTTCTTGTCACTGATACAATCAGCTCCCTGGCTTACCTTTCCAACTAGACATCCCTCAAGTGTGTGTGTGTGTAGATAGGTATGAAGACATTTACAAGTTGTCATTGTAAACTCATCAAGAAATAAATAGGAGATTTATAGCTTCAGGGCAATTAATTCTGCAGCTTTTCCCAGTATTATCTCAGTTCCAAGAACAAATACACCCCTATAATGGATTAGAATCTTTAGGTATTTGGAATATCAAATAGTCCCTTGGGTTCCCTGTTGTGTTATGATAAAACAATAGCAGTTTAAAATGCAGCCCACAGACAACCCTCTGGATGGGGTCAACTCTCTTTCTTATGGCCTGTGATGTCCTTCAAAGAAGTTAGTGAAACCAATACTCTTAACCTTCTCATAATGTCACAGGAAGAGGAGACAGAATCTAAATGCTGGGGCTGACCTTGACAATGGTGGCAGTAAAAGGTTTTTAAGTTAGATGGGAAATAGCCACTCCTTTCCTCACCGGGCATACTGTCATTTAAGTAGCAAGATCTGGATCCAATGGTTGACTTTCTAGGCAGAAGAAATTACTCCATCCTCTGGCCTCCGTAGACCTGGGCTCATGGCTCTCTTCCAAAGGTCTCACCTTATGTTGTAATCTTGTTTCCATGTCTCCATCCAGTGTCCCTCTGCAAGGCAGGGAGATTCTTGAGGACAGGGATGAGATCTAGGTAACTTGGCTTCCCAGGGCCTGACACAGGGTCGGGTGTTAAGATGCTAGGAGCAGGTGAAACCAATGCTGACTGACTTGCTACCAGGTTCTTAGTCACTGGGCATGCGGTTTGGTACTTGATCCTCAGCACAGTCCTTCTGGGGAGCTGATCTCTTCTACACAGAGGCAAATGGAATCTGAGATTCTTCTACACAACTGGCTTATTACTTCATGAAGTGGCAGAGTCAGGATTCAAGCTCAGTTCTGACTCCAAAGCCCGACCTTGCTTCCTTTCTCTATTTTTTTCCTTCCTGCGGAGTAGAATGGTCAAGAGCACTGTCTCTGGAGCCACACTGCCTGGCTTTAAATCTTCGCCCCCTCATTTACAAGCCATGAGACTTTGGGCATGTAACTTAGCTTCTCTCCTTTTCTCCATCTATAAAGTTGAATAACAGTAGTATTTCCCCATGGGATTGTATTCGGAGTAAGTGACATAATATGAATAAAGACCTTAGAACAGCATCTGGTCATATTTAAATATTTGCTATTGCCTTGATGATTTTTCTTCCTTCTTGAGTCATATACATGTGTTTTTCACAACTGCTGTTCTTTCCATGCAATGCCGCCTCTGGTTTGGAATGAATGAATTAGGGGGAGGGTTGAGTGTGTCTGGCAGGTACCTGGGCTCTCCTCCCAGCTGGTTTCCCCCAGGGAGCTTTGGGTGCATGCTCTTGTGCTTTGAAAAACAATTTTTTAATGTTTATTTGTTTTTGAGAGAGAGAGAGAGAGAGCAAGCGAGCAAGCTGGGGAGTGGCAGAAAGGGAGGGAGACACAGAATCCAAAGCAGCTCCAGGTTCTGAGCTTTCAATACAGAGCCTGATGTGGGGCTTGAACTCACAGACTGTGAGATCATGACCTGAGCAGAAGTCATATATGTAATCAACTGAGCCACCCAGGTACCCCGTCATGTGCTATTTTGCCTAGTACCTTTTGTCTGTCCTGGTTTCAGAAAGCTGTTGAAATTCATTACCTCCTTTCTAAAAAGTCATGGCTGAGTATGAGAACATGGCTTAACATATGTCCCAATGTGCTTCTGTAAAAACATGCCCCTGATTTGAAGTTGACCCCCAATGGACATCTTGCCCTTTGCAGTATAACAAGAGGCGTAGAGTGTTTTGGTCCTTAGCAAGGACACTGGAACCAGACTGCCTGAGTTTGAATCCCAACTCTGCCACTTGGTAGCTATATGACCTTGGTCAAGTTACTTAATCTCTCTGAGTCTTGGTTTTCTCATCTGTAAAATGGAGATAATAATAGTAATATACCTTATTGTTGTAAGGATTAAATACATTAATGCCTTTAAAATGCTAAGTGAGTGCCTGGCATATTGTACATGCTCAGTAGGCATTGGTTATTATCATTATTGTTGTTTTTCTTTCTGGGGCAGAACCTGGTAAACTTCCTGCATGGACAAGCAGAGAAACAACTACCTAGAGGTCAGGGCTTTTTGTAAATGAGAGAGACAGTGGGTGGAATGCTGCATATGTAATTTTTCTCTCTCCTTCACTGACCTGATAAGTTTCTCCTCTGGAAGGGAGTGGCAGGGAGAAAGAAGCCTGAGGAGTTCTTCTGCTTTATGGATATATAAAGCCTTGGGCCAGGGTTCTTCAACAGCTACTGTGGATATGTTCAGTCTCTGCTCTCATGCAGCTTATGTGAAATGCAAAGTTACACTTGCCACATGTTATTCTTATACAGAGTTTAAAGTTACTCTGATTTTTCAATGAATTAAGACTAATAAGTGTCTTGACCCAGGCAGGAGACCCAAGGTATGGGAATCCTGATTTATTGTTAACCTGCTTAGCCAGGATGGCTTATGGTTCTTTTCGTTACTCATCCCCCAGATCTGTCCTGGGCCTCTGAGGCCCAGGAACTGTGGAGGACCTGGGACAGATGCTGATTTCATAAACTTAAAATGCAAGTAGAGGCGGTGCTTTGGGTCACACTGGCTCCCTCATCCCAGCCCTTGTTTGAATCACCAGGAAGGGAGGGAAGGGCTATGGGTTACTGTATCCATGTCAATTTGGAACTATATTTCCACTTTACAAATGAAGAAATGGAAGTTCCAGGCATTTGCAGCTAAATCCAGAGATCTTATTCAAGGTCACTCAGCTAATGAGCTCTGGCATTGGGATTAAATGGGTCTGGGTCTGCCTCTCTGTCAAAGCCACACCCTTTCTACAGTGTCTCCTCTGCTTTTCCATACCAGCAAACTTCAGAGATATGTGGGTTTGGTTCCAGATCACCACAATAAAGTGAGTCAAATGAATTCTTTGGTTTCCCAGTACATATAAACATTATGTTTATACTGTATGGTGGTCTGTCAAGTGTGGAATAGCATTATGTCTAAAAATACACATGCTTTGATAAAAAAATGTTAACCATCATCAGAGCTTTCCGTGGGTTGTATTCTCTTTGCTGGTGGAGGGTCTCGTGTCAATGTTGACAGCTGCTGACTGATCAGAGTATGGCTGCTTGGTTGGGTGGCTGTGGCAATTTCTTACAATGAGGCCACAACGAAGTTTGTTACATCAATGGACTCTTCCTTTTGTGAACAGTTTCTCTGTAGCATGTGATGCTGTTTGATAGCATTCTACCCACAGAACTTCTTTCAACATCAGAGTCAGTCCTCTCAGACCCTGCTGCTGCTTTCTTAACTAAGTTGATGTCCTATTCCAAGTCCTTTGTTGCCATTTCAACAGTCTTCACAGCATCTTCACCAGGAGTGGATCCCATTTCAGGAAATACTCTCTTTGCTGGTCTATCAGAAACAACTCCTCATCTATTAAAGTTTTCTCAGGAGACCATAGCAATTCAGTCCTGTCTTTAGGTTCCACTTCCGATTCTAGTTTTCGTGCTGTCTCCATCACATCTGCATTGACTTCCTCCACTGAAGTCTTGAACCTCAAAGTCATCCCTGAGGGCTGGAATCAACTTCTTCTAAACTCCCATTAATGCTGAATCTCTTCCCATGAATCACAAATGTTTTAATGCGATTTGGAATGGAGAATCCTTCCAGAAGGTTTTCAATTTACTTTGCCCGGATCCATCAGAGGAATCACTGTCTGTGGCAGCTATAGCCTTGCAAAATGTATTTCTTCAATAACAAGACTTGAAAGTTGAAATTACTGCTTGATCCATGGGCTGCACGGTGGCTGCTGTGTTGGCAGGCATGGAAACAACATTAATCTCGTTTTACATCTCCATCAGGGTCTTGGACGACCAGGTGCATTGTCAATGACAAGTAATGTTTTGAAAGGAATCTTTTTTTCCTGAACAGTAGCTCTCAATAGTGGGCTTGAAATATTCAGTACACCATGTTGTAAACTAATGTGCTCTCATCCAGGCTTTGTTGTTCCATTTAGAGAACACAGGTGGAATAGATTAAATATCATTCTTAAGGGTCCTATGACTTTTGAACTGGTAAATGATCACTGGCTTCAACTTACAGTCACCAGCTGTGTTAGCCCCAACAAGATAGTCTGTCCTTTGAAGCTTTGAAGCCAGGCAGTGACTTCTCCTCTCTAGCTATGCAAGTCCCAGATGGCATCTCATTCCAATAGAAGGCTGTTTTGTGTACACAGAAAATCTGTTAAGTGGAGCCCCCCTCAGTAATGATCTCAGCTGGATCTTCTGGAGAACTTGCCGCTTCATCTTGCACTTTCATGTTATGCAGATGGCTTCTTCCCTTAAATCTCACAAACCAACCTCTGCTGGCTTCAGACTTCTCTTCTGTACTTTCTTCACTGCTCAGCCTTCACAGAATTGAAGAGAATCAGGGCCTTGCTCTGGACTAGGTTTTGACTTAAGAAAATGTTGTGGCCAGGTTGATTTTCTCTCCAGACCACTAAAACTTTCTCAGTAAGCCTGTTTTGCTTTCTCCTCATTCACGTGCTCACTGGAGTAGCACTTTTAATTTCTTTCAGGAACTTTTTCTTTTGCAGTCACAGCTTGGCTATCTGTTTGGAGCAAGAGTCCTGGCTTTTCACCTGTCTTGGCTTTCAACAAGCCTTCCTCACTAAGCTTAATCATTTCTAGCTTTTTATTTAATGAAAGACATATGATTCTTCCTGTCACTTGAACACTTAGAGGCCATTGTAGGGTTATTAATTGGCTTAACTACATTATTGTTTTGTCTCAAGTAACAGGGAGGCCTAAAGAGAGAGAGAGAGAGAGAGAGAGAGAGAGAAAGGGGAGTGGCTGGTTGGTAAAGGGATCAGGACATATATAACATTAAGTCTGCTTTCTTATTTGGGCACGGTTCATGATCCTACAAAACAATTCCAGTAGCAATGACAAAGATGAGTCCTCACAGATCACCCTAACAAGTATAATAATAATAATGAAAAAGTTTGAAATATTGTGAGAATTGCCAAAACGTCACACAGAGACACAAAGTGAGCAAATGCTGTTGGAAGAATGGCGCCGATAGAGTTGTTTGGTACAGGGTTGCCACAACCCTTTAATTTGTAAAACAAAACAAACCCTGCTCTATCTGCAAAGTGCAATAAAACCAGGGATGCCTGCACTGAGATGCTCTCCAGTGCCCTTGTGGTGTAGGCAGTAATGAGAGTTGTTACAGGTAACTGTGTTGATCAGAGTACTCAATTAAGCAGCCAATTTTGTTGTTCTTATTAGCCTGAATATAAACATACATGGGCAAAATCTAGCTAATTTTATCCTGAGAAAAGTAATACGAATGACTGTAAAATACATTGGGCTTTATGTGAGGAGGAGATCAGTATCCCACTTTCCACTGGGTGTTCATGTATTCAGTGGCTGATCCAGTAACAGAGGTGTTTGCAGGAACCGATGACCAAATGTTCAGTTGAGTTTCAGGGTGCTTCTTGTGTTGGTGGAAAAGGTGTGTGGCTAGTGTGAAAATCCAGGTTTCCACTTGATTTTATGTACCAGCTCTGCTGAAATGATGGCCCTCACCTACATAGAATGGCACACAGAAGGAAGCATGCTTAGAGTGTCCCCTGACAGGCTACTAGTCTACATGCAGGCCAGTTATAATGATTTGGAACATATCTATAAAGTATTAACCATGCTCAAGCTAATCTGCTTGGGGTTGTTGTGGGTTGCATGGTCTGGGTTCCCCAGTATCTTGGGAGTTTTTGGCAGAGGCAAAAAAGGAAGCCAAGGTTGACTTGGAGAAAGAGGTGCAACCATAAATTAAATTGTCAAGTTTTCAAGGTTTAGAAAATTCACTCTCAAACTTTGATGTCTAAAAACATTATCTGGGAAATTTTTAAAAAATACAAATGGCTAGTTCTACCTCCAGAAGATCTGGGGGAGGGCCAGCCTGAAAGTCTGTATCTCTGGTGATTCTGATATGGATGGTTCTTGAACCAGTTTAAGAACATGTGGCTCAAGGTGTGATGGTGGCCAGTATTAGAATATCGGAGGCTGAACTGAGGTGGGGCAGGGATATCCTGGCAAGGATAGTTGTTAGCATTGGGAGTAGCTAGCAATAAAGTCATAGGGCAACAGGCTAGTCAAGTGTTGCTGGACTTGAGGACTGGGCTTCCATTTCAGTGGGTGAACTAGAATGGAAAGAAAGAGCCAGAGCAGTAGGCCAGGTAAGCTGACTGGTCACATGATAGAGTCACATGATTAGGAGGTTTCTGCCCACAGCTCATGGGGGCCTTCAGAGGCTAAAGTCAATCCTGCCACAAAGAACACGGAGTATGGGATCAGTAGACACCAATGGAGAAGTCATCATCATGTAGCTCATGGCAAGAGGGCAAATGAATAGAGTTTGGGATAAGTGGTATGGAAGGTCCCAGTTGGAAGATGGTACTATGTTGGGCTTAAAACCCATGTGGCTTTCTACCACACTTACAATGTTGGTCTCAGCCACCTAGCCCCTGCCAGCCTTCCCAGTCCCCCTTAATTTTCTGTCCTCCTTACTCACTATGTTTCAGCCAACCTTTGAGGAACATGTTTCTTTAGAGATGCCAAGTTCTTTCACCCTGAGGGCCCTCCCAAATGTGTCTCCTTTGCCTGGAGATCATTTCTCACCCCTTTTTTCATCATATATGTTTTATGTAAGGGCTGATGACCCTCCATGCCCTCTATCCCTTCTCATTCCCAGCCCCTTCAAAAGCAACAAAAATCACAATGACCTAAGCCCTCTGGCCTTTGCCAAGACACATCCCAGGGGACTCCTGTGGCTTTCACTTCTGTTTTGGGGTATACGATTTGGTGTGGCAGTGGATAAGAGCATATGGGGTTCAGTTAAAACTGGCACAGTCTTGGGAAGGAAGGGTGGGGAACAGAGGCCAACTGGGCTCTCCCTAAAGAATCAGAGATGTTTCAAAGGTTGGTGAAATTCAAGTGACATTTGGCCTTACTTGCATGGTAGCCATAGTTCTAGAAAGGTCTATGGTTAGGAGGTAGGGGCAGGAAATGAGGGAGGGATTGGAGGTTAACTGGCTAACTTAAGCATCTTTGTTTCCTCTAATACCCACTAACACACACTTCTGTCTCCTTACATCTACATCATACAGATGCCTTTGGTGTGTGTGTGTGTGTGTGTGTGTGTGTGTGTGTGTGAGAGAGAGAGAGAGAGAGCAAATGAGAGAGAGCTCACACACACACACACACACACACACACACGAGTGAGCAAGAATGCGTATGTAACATACAAAGACATGTGAAGGGTTGGGATGACCCAGAAAACATGCTCAGGAGCTTTGGGAATGTCTCAGGATTCCCAACTGGTCTGAGAGAATAAGTGGGCAGGACTTCCAAGGGACTATGTCCTTCTGGTCACTATGAAGTGGCGGGCTCTAGATATTTACCCAATGGCTGTACCATCCATTGGCTTAGCCAGATCTGTGATGGGCAGGCAGCCCATTTTCACATTGAAAAGTTTGTTATCCTCTCAGAAGGGACAGGTAAATGAGTACTCCATGTGCGTGTCATCTTCATTGGGGAGTGGCTTATTCTTTCTTCTTTCTATACTCTAATTTCTTAGGAGGGAAAACCTACTTCTGTTTTCCTTGTACCTTCATAGAGCCTTCATGACACCCCACCTTTTTTGGTATAGGCCAATTCATTCTTCAGCTCTTAGCTCAGATTTCACTGCTCCAAAGATGGCTTCCTTGACCTCCAACCCACAAGGGAGTACCCCAATAATGGTTCCCCAACTATTGAAGAATTCTCCTGGTTCTTAACATATTGTGACTATGAATTTAGTTATGTTTGTCTTCCACTAGCCTGTGAATGCTATAAAGGAATTATCACAGCTGCCTTGTTCACCCATTGCCTCCCCAGTGCCTTAGGAGAGCTACTATGTTGCTCACTAATGCTTTGTTGAATGAGGGAAGGTTGAACAAATCAAGAGCTGGGTCTTAGAGAGTCAATAGTGCTTTGGTGAAATACCATCAGGAAGTTCTAAAAGACAAGAGAAATAACAGTAAGGAAATGACGCATACCGTCTTTGCAATACTTGGGTTCTTGTTGGCTAGATCATGGGGCTGGAGTGAGAGATCTAGTTAGGAGGGTAGACTGGACCAGCACACAGGATTTAAACTTTTGAGCTTCAGCTGGATTTCGTTCCATGGGCAATGGGGGAGCCCTATGAGGTTTTCGA
Organism: Suricata suricatta; assembly: GCF_006229205.1. Classification (NCBI taxonomy): domain Eukaryota; kingdom Metazoa; phylum Chordata; class Mammalia; order Carnivora; family Herpestidae; genus Suricata; species Suricata suricatta. The sequence goes on along the minus strand of NC_043708.1, from coordinate 23,308,186 downwards.
GTAGGGGAGTGAATAAAGCAGCAGGAAGTTTGCTTGAATGGTGGTATCCTGTGTACGTGGAGAGGGAGAAGTTGGAGGTAGGAAAAGCAGGAGTCTGTTGCACTAGCAGCTCAGGTAGGAGGTAATTGAGTCCTGATCCAGGGTAGTGACAGTGGGAGTGGAGAGGGAGGAACTGATGCAAGAGACATTAAGAAGGAATAGATGACAGACTTTGGTGGTTGATTGGATGTGGGGATGAGGGAGTTTCTCAGCCATTGGAGGGAGAAGCACCACCTCCCTTCTCCTACTAACTTCAGCTCAATACAAGAGTGCATCAGTGACAAAGAGCTGGTGTGATCTGAAGTCCAGGAGCATCTGTAGAAACTAATGAAGTACGAGCAGCTGAATGTGAATGAGAAAAACTTTTGTGTCACAAAGTGGTCCTATTGCAAAATGTGGAAGAAGAGTATTTATTAAAAAAAATCTATTGGGAGCACAGTGCCTCATCCCTTTCAGTGGCTGAATTGCTCTGGAGGAATTTGCTCTCACCTGCCTGACCAGCTTCTGGGCTGTTATGTCCTTGAAAAGAGGATTAAAATAATGGCAGGAAGTAGCCCCAGGAGATTTCCTTTGAGCTCTTTTGGTCATTAGATCAGCCTGAACTCCAGCCTTGTTGGAGGCTGAAGTGTTGTCTGATGCTGTCCTGCTAAAATATATAGACTTGCAAGGAGATTAAAAAAAAAAACCTGATATATTAAAGCTGTAGTTGGCCAATTCCACAGCAGGGTTCCAGCCAGCTGTGTGAAGTTCCACAAGTCACTTGGCCATTTATGGGCCTCTTGTCTTTTCACTTATGAATATAAGGATTTGGATGAGATAGAAACCCCATTCTTTCTCTGAGGGCTCACCTGTGATTCTGTAGCCCAGTGGAACCTATTGAGAGTGACTTCAATCAGTGAGGAAGACTCTAACAGATATTTTTGTTGGGTAACGAGAGTCTAGAGTCAAATCTTTAGGGGTACATCTGTTTTCCCATTGAACTCTGGCACTAAATCATATTTTCTTCCCACCTACCCCCATTACCTGTCAAACAGAACTACTCACTGACAGATTGCCTTCTTTTTAGGCTGGAGGTATTTTGCCTTCATTTTCTACTAGATAATATGTAGGGTTAATATAATTTTGATGTAAATTTATATTCATTAGAGTCATTGCTGTTTTTCTGGTGGGCGGCAGGGCATCATGGTAAAGGAGCCAAGGTAGCAGGTGAGTTAATAGGTGTGAATTCGGGGGGCACCTGGGTGACTCAGTTGGTTGAGTGTCTGACTCTTGATTTTGGCTCAGGTCATGATCTCATAGTTTGTGAGTTCAAGCCCCGCATCAGGCTTTGTGCTGGCAGTGTGGATTCTGCTTAGGATTCTCTCTCTCTCCCCACCCCCCTTCCCCTTCCCTGCTCATGCTTTCTCTCTCAAAGTAAATAAATAAAACATAAAAAAAATAGGTGTGAAGTCAGGATTTGAATCAGGGAAGTCTATCTCTGAGGTCCTACTTTATGCTAGTGTCTTTGTATTAGCTCCAGCTACCATAACAAAACACCACAGATGGGGTGGCTTTAAAAATGAAAATTTATCTCTCACACTTCTGAAGGCTGGAAGTCCAAGATCAGGGTATCAGCAGGCTTGGTTTCTCCTGAGGCCTCCTTTCTTAGGCTTGCAGATGGCCACCATCTCCTTATCCTCACATGGTCTTTCTTTGTGTGTGAGCATCCTTGGTGTCTCTCTCCCTCTCCTTAAAAGGCCACTAGTCCTGTGGAATCAGGGTTCCACCTTTATGACCTCATTTAACCGTAATTGCCTCGGTAAAGGTCCTATCTTCAAATAGAGTCACATCATAGGTTAAGGCTTCAGCATGTGGATTTTGGGGCAACACAATTCGGTCCATAAATAAACTTCCTCATGGATTTTTTGAGAAGATGAAATGAGATTTCAGTGAAAAGTACATCTCTAGAACAACAGAGCTTGGCATACACTTACTGCTCAGAGCTGCTGCTGTGGTTATATTTTGATGTGGCTCTAAGAATGGGACTAAAAATGTTACAAGGTACTAAGGGCTTCCAAGGAGAAGTTTCCTCTTCTCTCCATGTCCACTGCTATCATCTTCACCACCTGAATCACCAGTATCTTTTGCCCAGAGTCTTCATACAATCTATTCCTGACTGGTCTCTGGGGTTCCACACTTGTCTCGGATAGTCCATTAGTTACACAGGCATGATCTTTTAAAACTTAACTCAGATAATGCTGCCCATTTACTTAAAATCCTCTGGCTCTCTGTTAAACTTGACTCATCCTAAGTCCTAAGCATTTCTAATTCCAGTCCCTATAGATCCAGCCCCTGTTCTTTTCCTCCCTCATCTCCTGTCAGTCCCTCTTGCTTGCTATAGCCCAGTCATACTGGCCATCTTTCAGTATCTTGAAAACACTGGGCACATTCTACCCTAAGGTCTGTACTTGCTTGTCCTTAATTCCCAAACCCTCCCAAATATCTACTGGACTTGCTGCCTTCTCTTATCTAGACTGAAGCTCAAAACACACCGCTCTGCCAGTCTGCCTAAAGCATCTCCCATTCTTGTGGTTATTCTCTACACTAGTACCTTGTTTTCTTTTCCTTCCAGCACTTCCCACTTTCTAAATTACCTCATCTTGTTTATTTGCTTATTATCTTTCTCACTAGACTATACACTCTATTGGTGAAGGGATATTTTATGTTTGGCTCATTATTGTAACTCCAGTGCCTGGCACAGAATATAAATTCAAAGCACATTATTTGAATGAATGAATGAACAAATGAATGAATACATGAATGACCTTGAATCTGGAGATTTGAGTAGGAGGAGACTGTCCAAGATAGACATCACAAATTAAGGATGAAGATACAGTGGCAAAGTGAAGGGAAAGATATTTTTTCCCCATCCTATAAGCTTTATCCAGAATGTCTATTTTGGGGCCATACCTTGTTCTCCATGATACCTTGTTCTCCATGGGTACCACATGACATACCTAAAACTTCCTAAGATTTTGTGATTCTAACTACCCTTGGCCTTTATTGAATTTATCCCAGGACCCCAAAGAGTTATAGCTACTGAAAAATTATCCTGGCATCAGCCACAGAACCTAAGGTCTTGCCTTATCAACCTTTGCCACTTGATTCATTTTGATTCATCTCTTGGCCCTGATAGATTTCACCTGCATGCTTAGTCCTGCATAGATCTGGGGATCCTGTTGTCCAGACTAGAGAGTACTTTCCAAAGTACTGTACACACTCTCCCTAGGGTGATATTCTAAATATTTAAGATTAGTATTGTAATGGTACTGACCACTCAGCTGTAAATAGCCATTATAGCTGAACTGATGTGTATTTGCCAAGTATAGCTCTGATGTCCCTATCAATCCCCTCCCCAGAAAATAGGGTTTGGTGTTTTTCCTACTGCCAACAATGAAGTAGCTGTACCTATATGGCCATCAACCTTCCCCTCCCCAGTATTTTCCTCTGGAATGCTTCACTTGCTCCATTGCAGCTGAAGATTTTCTTAGTACCTTGGGAAACAAACAAATATACTCATTCATTCCGCAAGTATTTATTGAGCACCTTTTATATGTAGGCACTGTGTTGGAAGCTGAGGATTGATCAGTGAACAGACAGATGCAAGTCATCTCCCTATGGTACTTACACTCATGGAGAGCCCAGTGTCTTTGCCTAGTTCTTTATAAAGTACAGTACTGAATTACGAAGTTATTAAAGTATTGGGGATGGAAGTACAGCAGAAGTGATATTTGAAGTGGAAGGAGAGGTATCTTCTGCTTAGTTCTTGCTCATCTCAACTTCTGCCCCAAGAGTTGGGACCTTTTTTTCCTGTACTTCTCACCCTGCCTGGGTCTTGCCCCCACATGGATTACTCCTCTTGGAACCATCCTGAACCCTCTGTCTGACTGCATGCATTGCTGCTGCCTAGAAGCACTTACTCCATCTTGCTGGACACTACAGCTACTGATGCTGCTTTAAGTCATTTTAGGCTTTCCCAGGCCTTTTGGACAATGGTTGATGATTTTCACTTCCCAAGCCCTGCTTGCCTTTTTATTTCCTCTCAGCAGAACAGTCTCGATGTGACTCTTAGTGGAATTCCTCCACATCTTGACAGAGTCCTGGAAGCCTCCTGCCTTTGCTTCTCCCACATAAGACGTCCTGCGTCACCAGTAGGAAGGTGTGTGCCTTATCTCTTAAATGTAGACACGAGCAGATGCTTCCAGTAGAATTCTCTCATACCTTTCCCCACCAGCCTCCTGTGCTCATTCTTTCCTCCTAACTCATTTATTTTTGATATTTTTTTTTCTGTTGAATCATGCCCAGCTCTAGTATGCACCTCCTTTTGGCTCCAATAACCCCATCTCAACAGTCAGCAAAGTGTTTTGGTTAGGAAGTGTTTGCTTACGAATAATGGAATATTGAACTCAAATTGGCTAAAGCTGAAGGGGGAATCTGTTTACTTTGTAACTAAATGGGTTGGGTAAAGATTGAATTAAAATTCAAATGAAGTGCCCAGAACCTGGCTTCTCTCCCCCATTCCTTGACATTGACCCTATTGTTATGCAGGCTCTCCTCTTACCTCTAAAGATGATTATGAACCTCTCCCCTGGCAGTTTCCTCATTCAGATCCAGGAGGAAGAGAAACTTTTCTCTGCTGGCTCAACAGAAAGTTGAGTCTTACTGGCTCTGATTGGCCAGATATTGATCATGTGCTGTCTTAGTCAGTTGAGGCTGTTTATCACAAAGCACCATAGACTCTGTGACTTATAAGTGACAGAAAGCTCTCACAGTTCTGGATGCCAGCGTGATTGGGTTTTGGAGAAGGTCTTCCTCCAGGTAGTATCCTCACATGGTGGAAAGAACTTAAGTTAACTCTCTAGCCTCTTTTTATAAGGCGCCAATCCCATTCATGAGGGTTCCATCCTCATGACCTAATATCTCCCAAAGGCCCTGCTTCCTAACACCATCACATGGCGATTAGATGTCAATTTGTGAATTTTGAAGGAACACTAACATTCAGGCAATAACATGCACCTTCCTTCAACCAATCGCTATGGCCAGGGCAGAGGAGATACACAGAATGGTTTAAGCAAGTCAGGACTCAATTTCTCTTGCTTATCTCAGCCAAACTCTTGCCTAGAAAATTTAGGAGGATGTTGAGAAAGGCAAAGTGGGAACAGATCCTGGGTCAACAACATATGCCTTCTACTGCAACTCAACCATTGCCTCAAAATTCTGCCCTTGCCTCCAGAATTGACATGGCATTACTATGACTTCTCTGATACAAGTTTTGAGCATGATTTTAGTTTACATCTTGCAAGATCTTCTAATTATCATCCCCACCATCCCCTGTTTTTTCTCTCTTTTCTCTGAGGATGGCCTCAGAGATGTTGTGTTATCTGACCCCGTATCTGGTTGTTGCAATAGCTTAGGTATTTCAAATACAAAAGATACTCCTTCTGCAACAATAATGTGATAATCATTGTGAAAACTTTATAGATGAGTAGTGATAGGTACATTGAAAGTAAGTAAAACAGTCCAAGTTTGTTAAGCCTTAAAAAACATTCTTACTGTTTTCCTTGGCTTGAAATCTGTGGCGTTTATCATCATTTATATCCTTTAGCTTTTAGTTGTATTTCTATAGATTTCTTGGAATAACTGGACTTACCAAGAAACTTTGGTAGTGATGTAATCTAAGACTCTGATTTTTCTTGTTAGAAAACAAACCCAGTTAGGTTCTGTGACCTGCCTAAGGTCACACTGCCATACTCAGAGCTTGGAGCCCTGGTTCTCAGTACTGCTGTCATTATCTTCGTGGATGTAGAGGTGGTGGGGAAGGTCCACCAAGTGGCAGTAGATGCCAGGACTGTGTTGTGAGTCTCAGGTGCTGCATATGTCCTGGCATTCTCACTGGGGTTCCTAACGTTCCCATTACAGATTTGCAGCCATTCTGTCTTTTAAAAGGAAAAATATAATTTTATTATTAAAACTGATGAAGTTAGGGGCACCTGGGTCATTCAGTCCGTTAAGTGTCTGACTTTAGCTCAGGTCATGATCTCATGGTTTGTGAGTTTGAGCCCTGCACTGTGTTCAGTGCTTACACCTCAGAGCCTGGAGCCTGCTTCAGATTCTCTCTCTCTCTCTCTCTCTCTCTCTCTCTCTCTCTCTCTCTAACTCCTCCTTGCTTGTATCTGCCTCTCTCTCTTGAAAAAAAATTTTTTTTAAATAAAATAAAACTGATGAAGTTAAACACCCAGTTTTTCTATCAGATTATCAAAGAAAAAACTATATGCCAGAAGTACAATTACATATTTCCTTTCTGTTCATTAATTTTAATTTATGACTTAACTAATCCTAGAAATATTTCCAAATTTGACTAAAGTTGTTTTTTGCATTACCCTTAGATATACTTCCTGAGATTTATAAGATTCTTTGGGACTTTAGTTAAGCCTGTTAGGCATCAAAATGCTTGCAGCTGCCTTCAACTGATGGTATTCCTTCATTCTTTCAACAAATATTTGGTGGAGTCCTTCAAATTAGGAAGCCATTTATATGAGTATTTTCTTCTCAGTTTGTTGAAAAATTCCCTGGGAATTTGGGTTTTCTTCCTTTGAATGCCTTCATCTTTTATTTCATGTGACCGTGGTTATCACAGTAATGATAGTCTATGTATATATGTGTGTGTGTGTATGTTGATACATGTTTGTGTATATACACACATACTTCTAAGGACTTTACATATATTACCTCAGTTAATGTCCACAACCACCTTACTAGTATGAAATTCATTTTGCAGATGGAAACAGCAGTGCATGGAGGATATCTCACTTACCTATGGCCACACATCTGGCAAGTGGCGGAGTTGGGATGTGAACCTAGGCTGTCTGGCTCCAGAGTCCATGCTCCAAACCTCTAGAGACAGGTAATGCTCTGTACAGAGACTATATAAACTGTACAGACAATGAACTGTCTTTTGAATATTTTTCCTCAAATAAGAAGTGGGCAATTTTCCACTTTCTTTTAAAGAAGAATAAAACCAACATTGCTATTTCCAGCTTACTCTGGGGAGATTGCTAAAAAAAAAAAAATTAATAAACAGTTCCCGACTTCTGGTTATAGAGGTCCATGAGCTTTTCTTTTTCCTTTTCTCTTTCTCCCCTACCCCCTCTTCCTTCTGCTTGTGCTCGTTTCTCTTACAAGGACTATTTTAACACAGTTTTGGAATGCATCTCTGTCCAGATACTGAGTCCAGCTTATTCTCTTGCAGAGTTGCTTTTATCTGCCTATCTAAGAAATGTTTCTTTTTCTAGTTCCTTCCAGTGTTTAACTCTTCAGAGCAGGCAACATGGCATCATAGAGGCAACCCTGGGCTTAGGGGACAGAAGCACTACCTTTACGACCTGAGCACACCTTCTCTAACTTGCTCTTTGATTTCCTCATTTGATTAAAAAGATGTTTAATTATATGACCTACATAGACCCATTGAACTCTGTACCCTAAGTCTTGGTAACCTTTTTTAAGGGACCCCCCAAATATGCCAAATCTTTAAAAAAATCTCTTTGGTGGAGGATAATAAAAATCTTTATTATAGTAGATTAAGTAAAATGTTTTTTACACAAGAGAAGCGCACAGGTGGCAGGGGAGGAGGGGAGTCCACAGCTAGCACAGATGCTCAGGGTATCCTTGAACACCACAGATTCTTCTGTTTTCTTGTTTTGTCATTCATAGCATGTGACTTCCATCCTCATGATTGTAACGTGGTTGCTTACACCCTTGCCAGAAAGAAGAGGGGGGGAGAAAGAAGAACAGAAAATACCAGTATCAGGAAATTAGAAACTTTTCTCAGAAATCCCCCACGGACTTCTGATTATGTCTCAGTGGCCAGAACCAGGTCACATGACTACTCACTCTGAAGAAGTCTGGGAAGGTGAATGTTTTTTAGCTGTGTGTATTGTAGACCTGAACAATTTTTGAGGGGGTGGTTTGTGGTAAGGAGGCAGCAGAGACTAGAGGCACAGCTAACAATTCTGGCACTATCATGGTCTTTTTCCTTGTTTCTTCTAACCTTAAAAACATAAATGGACAAATAAGCCTTCCTTCCTTTTCTTGTTTTCTTCCTTTCTTGCTGGGCACTAGAGTTCCTCCTTGAGAAACTTCTATTATCATTAAATGTGACATCATTACTTATATATGGGGTGGGGGTGGGAGGAACGTGAAGAGCAAACACGGGCTGGACCAAAAGTTTCAGCACAGCAGGGTCTGGATTCCATTTTCATTTGCATGTGTGACTTGGGAGATGTAACTTCATCTATGGATCACAGTTTATCCTGCTTTATTATATAAAAGTAAATGAGATGATGGTCAAAAACCATTTGCATTCCTTAGGAAAGAACTATTTTAAAAAGCCAGTATGAGAGAAAATGTATGTTCATTAATAGGAATCCTACTGGGGACCCCTAATTTGGAATTTGTCATAAGTCAGGCGGCAGTTGGATTTCAGAGGGACTCTTTCATCTTGAGAAAATAAACTATTTACAGGCACTGTAGAAGCACTTCTAATTTGTGAAAAATGAAAGGAATGATAAATAGAATTTTTCTTAGCTATTCAGGATTTTTTTTGGCAATACCTTGTTACTTTAAATCTGGTTATATATATTTTTTTCTAATGGAAAAGATTGAATTTCTTAAAAATGTTTTATAATTCAGACTTTGTAATGAATGCAAGCAGAACTCTTTATATATGTTTCCCTGTGTTCTGGCTGTAGTATTGTTCCAGTGGGGAAGCCCATTCTGATGCCATCTCAGGATCTACTTCTGGGTCAGCTGGAAGATTGATGACCTTCTTGAGGGCAGTGACCTTTGTTTCCTTCCCACTTAAGGAACACTTGGCATGGTATAGGAGGTCAGTCCTCAGCGGACTAAGGAGTTGCTAAATTACTCACCTTAATTGCCTATATTATGAGATGGCTACATAATCTGCCCCTCGTTAAGCATGGCATGTAACAAAGTGCTCAGTAGATGGTAACGATAATTGTTATAAGGCAGATAGTAGGGTGATTCAGGGGACGGGACCTGCAGCCTGACGCTCTGGGATAGAATGCCATTGATCAGCTAGGCAAGTCACTTCTCCTTGACCTTTGGTTTCTCATCTGTATGATGTTGATCATAATACCTAGTCCATGGGGTTGAGGTAAAGACTAAATGAGATACTATAGTTAAGGTATCTTTCTGACACAGGGCCTGGCACCTACTAAATACTCAATAAAGGGTAGCTATTATTATTTTTATTTTTGTTGCCAATGTGGATGTCTCAGCCAGATCTCAACAGATTTAAGTTTATCTGCACAGTCCAGATCTGACCAATGCAGGGTATGCTCCTGCGTGTTCCCAGACTAGTGTTGGGAATGTTTGTAGTCAAGAAGCTTCCTGCTGAGTTCACCTTCACTGTGGAGGACATTGGCTAACGCTGTCCTAAGGCCATTCAAGGAGGCTTTGTTTGCCCTCCGAGGAAGGCAGCAAGAAAGGAGCTTTAGCTGTTAACTTTCTAACACCAGGTGGCTCAGTTGTCTTGAGAAACCATGACATACATTTTGCAAAAGGCTCTAACAGCCTTTTGCTTGTTCCTGATCTAAGTCTTCCTTTCTAGATTTTGTTTGTGCCCCATCTCCTGATCACAAAAGACACTTACTTATAGGGAAAAGTTGAGTCTACTTCTGATTCCCAACACAGTTTAAAGCTAAGAGGCTCTGCTTTTGCACTTGCTGCTGAGGGTGAAAGCACTCTAAGACCACCCTGGGAAAGAGTTATAGATCTGCTATTGATTGCCCACATTTACCCTTCCATATTAGGCAGTCAGCTAGGTGAGCACCACTCCCAATATGATTGGTGTTTAACATTGCTATCGTACTTTGTGTTTTTAAAAAGCTTCAAAAATCAATTCCTCATTAACCTGATTGAAAGAGAAGTTATGCCTCCTCTGCTGTGTTCTGAGCAGGACATAGATCACTGCAGGTACTCAATAAATATTAAGCATTTAATCCTCACCGTTCTTCCTACTGAAATAGGTCACTATAACTTACTTTTTGAGGGATGAGGATCTTCATTTCTAGACCAGTGTTGTTTTCTGTAACATTCAAACTTTCCAAAATATGAGGACTCTCATATAGGTGCTGTAAAAGCAACCCAGTGATCCTCTGGTTCAGAAGGTAGTGGGATTCATTTTGCTTTGAGGGCTCTTGTGGTGATCTCTGAAAGTGGGGGACTGGGCAGGTGAGTTACTTGGGATTACATGGCATGCAATGCCTATAGTAGAGTAGTATCTCTCCTGAAAGAAAGAAGCTTACACTGTAGTAGACAGGATCATAAGTAGAGGCCATCAGTCATAATGCTGCCATTCTTTTAAGTCTATTCATATACACGCAAATGGTACCGACAAGTCCTATCTAGTCTTCCAGATGGAATAATATTTTGAACTTTGGAATATTGTCCCACATAAGGAACTGTGATGTTCATTTTATTCCTTTGAAGTTTCCATAATGGGATCACTCAGTTTGGAATATCTGCTTGTTCAACCTCTCAGAAAATGTGACTGCAGAATAAGATGTGCTGGTGCAGGAGTCTGAGAGGGCGCTACTCAATCATACCTTCTGGCCCCCAATCTTCATTTCTCAGAAGTGAGTTAAGAGGGTGACTGAGCTGGTAATAAGACCCAATCTGGAGAGGAAAGATACATCTGGATAAGACACTGGCTTAAGGCTTAACTTCCCCAGGTTGAAAAGCAAAAAGCCATGCTGCTGAGGCATTTTCCAGCTCCCTCTGTGGTGCAGCTCAAGCAGCAAAAAATACAGAGTAAGTGCTGTTTGGTTGCAGAAAGAACACTTATAAATGCCTGGTCATTAGGTCAGCCCATGGAGAAGGGAACAGCACACAGTTCTAAAGCAAATAGCTTAGAATTTAACGCCAGACAGGGACGCTCTCATTGTGGTTAATGCATTTTCGATAAAACTTGAATTCAGTGACTGATATATTACAGAAAAACATTACACTTTCTTTTAAGCCATTTTTTCCCTTCATTTTCCAACTGGGTCTATCCACCTGTTTGCAAAGACTCAGAGAAGAGGCTCTATAAATTCTTTACCATAGGAACCCAAGGATATTCTAGATTTTGGTAATGACAACATTTTATACTAGAGTAGTGCTTTCCATGAAAGATTTTTGGAGGGTTATGTGAATGATAACTAAACCATGCAATATCCCTACAATCTTAAAAATGTCTATTCTTTACCAGGTGAAAGCAGAAAAAGATGGTTAAGAGTGATTAGGCTAGCCAGTGATGTTGAAGTATAGAGATGACTCAGGACTCTGACACCTAGAAGACTCTCTACAAACATCATAGCACAACCCCTTTTGATATCTGCTTGCCTTAGGCTGAATGTTTGTTCCCTCATGCAAATTCATATGTTGAAATCCTAACCCCCAAGTAATGGTATTTGAAGTTAGGGCCTTTGGGAAGTATTAGTTCATGAGGGTGGAGACCACATGAATAGGATTAGTATCCTTACAAAAAGACATGAGAGCTGTCTCTTGTGTCTCTCTCTTTTGGCCATGTGAGGATACAAAGAGAAGATAATTGCGCAAACCAGGAATCAAGGACTCACCAGAAACTGGATCTGCTTGCACCTTGATCTTGGACTTCCCAGTCTCCAGAACTAAGAAATAAACATTTAAGGGGTGTCTGGGTGGCTCAGTGGTTAAGTGTCCGACTTTGGCTCAGGTTATGATCTCATAGTCTGTGTTAGAGACCTGTTTTGGGCTCTGTGCTGACAGCTCACAGGCTGGAGCCTGCTTTGGATTCTGTCTCTCTCTCTCTCTCTTTGCCCCTCCTCTGCATGCACTCTCTCTCTCTCTCAAAAATAAATAAACATTAACAAAATTAAAAAAGAAAAAATAAACATTTGAGAAATAAATATAAGACATAAATGTGTCAGCCAGCCAGGCAATAATATTCTCTTACAGCAGCCTGAGTGGACTAAGACCCCGCCCCCTCTCTTTTTTAATTATTTTTCAATGTTGTATTGTATGAGATGTCATATATTTGTAGATGAGAGGATTGTTTTGCCAAGGAACTCCTACCTAGGATCCTTCTCCCATCCAAACTGTACAGGCATTCATTCTGAGTCATTGTATGGGATTTAAGTGGCTATATTCTGTCCAGGACCAAGGTATTCTATAGTCAAGCGATTGATTCTCTAGCAGTCATTATGCAGTCATGCGTAGGCTCACACCACTCCTTCTACCTTAAATGTCCTTATTTCTCTTTTCTTTTACACAAATATTTTATATTCATAAAGCGTTAGTCTCATGCTTCCTTTCCTTTGTGAAACCAGGCCCATGGTATATTACACGTTTGTCTACCCAGGCCCATATTACACATTTGCCAGTCTTCATATCCTGTAGAAAGACACTTGTGGTGGTGTTTTATATTACTTAATTATAAGGCAGGGTGAGTAACATAAACTTCATAGCTATATAGGAAGAGTTTGACTAATGCATGTGAAAGTGATGGTTATAAGCTGTTGTATTTCACTTTGTATATATTTTAATAATTTAACATCTTTTGAAACACTCCATTTTTAACAAGTAAATGATCTCTCCAATGATGATCAGAAATTACCAAGGCAGAAAGGAACTCTTTTACACTTGGTCTCCTCCAGAGTCTAGTCCTGTGTCTCAAAAGAACATATGCTCAAAAATGGTTGGTTGGTTGATTGTTTTCCATATTTAAAGCTCTGCCATCTGCTGAACTATTGCCAAGCATATCCCATGAAGCTTTCCTTCCTTTCAGATAGACAGGTAGCCTGGTGAAGTGTGGATGAATTCATTCTACAAGGCTAGGTGTCGATTGACTGATTAGCTTTTTGGCAAGGAAAGTATTTCTCTCTTACATCATTACCAATGCACATTTGTACCTTTCAGGAGTCTTCTTGAGAGGTACAGGGCAGCTTAAAGATGTTTCACAGTAGGAAGGCTTTTATTACTATGGAAGACATTTAGTAGTTTCAAGACTCCCTCCAAGTGTCGTGATATCTGGACCAGCTGGGAAGAGGGAGCACTCTGGACACTCAGCCCAGAGTAGGAGATCTCATGTACTTTGCTCTTTATCACCAGGAGTTAGTTATATGGGCTGGGCATGGGAGGTGGGAGGGGCAGATTCTATAGGAGAATTTCCACACTCTCTGCATTTGTGTCTCTTGTTTTTAAAAGTTGGATTATTGGGGGTGTAGTTTATATATAAGAAAACTGCATCATGTTTTAGGGCTCACCTTATCATCTAAAGTGTAAAAGGGATGGTGAGGCCAGGTGTTCCTTACAGCTCTTCTTCCTGGCCAACTCCCTACCCATCTAGTTTTCTTTGCAGTTTTAGGCTTTTGTGAAGTTTTTAAAGATGAAAAATAATTGACCAATATGGCAATCATTATTGTTCTCCTTTATGTAGCTTCTCCCCCAGTCGACTGCAGAAATTGGATCTGCTTGCATTTTGATCTTGGACTTCCCAGTCTCCAGAACTAAGAAATAAACATCTGAGGGGTGTCTGGGTAGCTCAGTGGTTAAGTGTCTGACTTTGGCTCAGGTCATGATCTCACAGTCTGTGAGTTAGAGACCTGTTTTGGGCTCTGTGCTGACAGCTCACAGGCTGGAGCCTGATTTGGATTCTGTATCTCTGAGCTGCTGTTAAGTCACATCATATGGGTCATGTGGGAGAAAGGCACCCCTAAATTCCAGTTTGCTGAAAACATTTCAGTAATTCTATGACTCATGATACTTTTCTTTTCTCTGTTCACCCGCTCTTTGTAAAAAATTTTATCATCATGCACAACATTGTTATTGATGTTGTTGAGTATTCCTGGTGATTCCACACCAAGAATCAAGGGAGAATCCCATCAGGAAGATCGGAGATGATATCATGAGGTAGCAAGAGAGGGAAAATTTGTCTCCTATAAGAAAAAGTGATTTGCTGGAAATATGAAGAATCCCAGGAATCTAAGTGGTTAGTGTTCTTTATTGTAAGAACCTTACCACTTTGTGGCCAGTGTGGTAAAAATCAGACCCTACCTGGCTGCACTTCCTCTGTTATCCCATTTACTAGTAAGTATCAACTGTGACATCATAAAGAAATTTGGGTCTGGGCCGACTGGTTTCTGAAAAAGGGACAGGAGTTTCCATTTGCTTACAGTACCTGAAACATCTGGAATCAACGTCATTACAGCTACTGTTATTGTTGCCTCTTGCCAATACCCTTGGATATCTTGTGATAGAGAACATAAGAAATTACATTTCAGATGGGGTCATGCCTTTTCTTCTCCTTTCAAAAGGTTTTTTTGAGTTGGCGTGGGAGTTTTCAAAGGAAATTCACTGGGGCCTTGCTCAGGACCATGACCCTATGTAGCAGAACAGCGTTTGGCACAATGCAGGCCTGTTTTGGGCGCTGTCCACAGGGGTTAGTGACTGCGTGTTCTGGAAGGTCATCATTACAATGCTTAGTCGCCACTGGCACAGATGGAATGACATTATAGAGTGTGGCCCTAAGTTAATGGAGAGGGATTTTTTTTAAAAAAAACAAACATAATAGAAGTTGTACATCTAAACGAGGGTTGTGCCCTTCAAAAGTTGTAGCATGGAAGGCAGTGCATTTAATCCACTGATGCTTTCCTGAGCCAAGCATTGTTGTAACTTCTGATTTGAAGTTGCCTTCAGGGTCTGTGGCACATTAAAAATATAAAATATTCATTGTGCTTTTTTTCCCTGAATGCGAAAGTTACATAGGCTTTCTGCAGCAAGTTTGGAAAGTACAAGAACACAAAATAAATTATCCATAGTCTTAGCATGCAGAGAAGATCCCTGTCAAGACTAAAGTGTATCTTCCTGGTATTCTTTTAAAGTTATTTTTTTTTAACATTTGTTTATTTTTGAGAGAGAGAGAGAGAGAGAGGGAGGGAGGGACAGAGAGAGGGGGAGACACAGAATTTGAAGCAGGCTCCAGGCTCTGAGCTTTCAGTACAGAGCCTGATGCAGGGCTTGAACTCATGAACTGTGAGATCATGACCTGAATCAAAGTCGGATGCCCAGCTGACTCAGCCACCCAAGGGGCCCACTTCCTAGTAATCTTTTATGCATCTGAAAACATGGATGTAAACACACACATGGACATATGCATGTTTATTCACTGAACTGAGGTGATAATCTTTACACTGTCATTTAGGCTGCTTAAAAATATGTTGTAGCACATTGCTTTGAGCATCCTCTGTGGTCCAAATATTTTTCTTGAAGAGGATAGATTTTATTTTTGGAAACAGCCAGAAGTCATTTAGAGCCAAATCTGGGTATCTCCATTATTAAACTGGCTAATATCTTTGGGGAAAGTCAACAGACCCATGTGACTAGAGAGTAATAAATTTGGTTTCCTTGGGTGGATCAATCTGACTTAATGTTATATCCAAAAGCAGAGTTCCTTGAGTGCTTTAAGTTATGGCAAATCATTGGCTTAAGTGTGTGGATTTTAAAGGTGAATAATTTGAAGGAGGGCATGCTCTTTTAGATACAAAACTTCTGGTTCTATGAGGAACATGTAGCACTACCTATGAAACAAGGCAGAGGATTTTCTCCCATAATCTGGGAGCTTCTGTATTTCAAGTGACATTGTAGCCAGGGAGCAATCTCACTTGTTTGAAAGCCATCTTTTGCAGAATCTTGAACTTCTCTTAGCCTGGCCAGGGTGTTAGTCTGATAGTTAAAACTGCTTCTTCATGGATGTTAGGTGGGGTTAGCTCTCCCCTACTTCGTGTAAATGTTTGGTTTTCCCTTGGCTTGGAGCAGTAAAAAAGACAGGTGGAGGGGAACTACAGTTTTCAAAATAGTATCAGTTAAATATATTACTATTTATCCATTCTGAAATAATGAATGGTTTCTAATAGTTTAGTTAATGTGCATTAATTAACTCAATGCAGTTATAAAAAAAGACAGAATCCATCAATAACTGGGACCTTGGAGTTCATTTTTCTCTCATCCTTCACCACTAGGGTCTGTTCTGCTGATAATGGTCTCCTTCTGGTCTCCTGAACAATTATCGAGCAGGCCAGATAGGGCTTTATTAATGCAAACACATGGGAAGCCTCTCCTGTATCATGAATGGTAAGTTAGTAGCAGAAATTAATATCTTGGTTCCAATCTTGATGATCCCTATTTTGTTTTCAGAGATGTAGATGATAACTGAAGGAAAATGAGTGTCAGGAGTTGGCCTGGCTCTGGAATCCTTCTAGACCCAGAAGACAATTTACCCCTTCCTAAGTTAGCTGTCAGATTTTCTATGGACTCTTTCAACCAGTTCTCTAGTTCTAAGACTCCTTTGGTTTCATGGACTCATACTTTGTGGGATATGGATTCAAGTAACAGTTATTAAGCTCCTGTTATAGGGCAGATAGGGTGAAAGGCCATTTTACAAGTTTTTTTCATTTTAGTCCCACATCTATCCATTTCTGCATGATGATGGAATTGAGGTTCAGAAGGGGTTAGTAACTGGGCCAAGGCCATTCCATTGATAAATGAAAATGTGGGATTTAATTTATTTTTTAAATTTATTTTTGAGAGACAGAGAGGCAGCATGAACAGGCGAGGGTCAGAGAGAGAGGGAGACACAGAATATGAAGCAGGCTCCAGGCTCTGAGCTGTCAGCACAGAACCCGATGCAGGGCTGGAACCCACGAACAATGAGATCATGACCTGAGCCGACGTCTGATGCTTAACCAACTGAGCCACCCAGGTGCCCCAAAATGTGGGATTTAAATCTAAGTATAGGGATTTCAAGACCAGTATGTGTTCCACATTGCTTTGCTTTACATCCTATGTTTCTCTTCTCTCACTAATTCATTAATTACATTTCTGTATTTATTATTTGTTATCTGTCTCTTTCCATTAAAATATAAACTCCCCAAAGAAGGAACTTTGTCTTACTGTATGTCCAGCACCCATAACCATTCCTTGCATACAGTAGGTGCTCAACAATGGTTTTGTATTGTGTACAGGAGAGAGATGACCTAAAATCCTTGTTTAGCCACTCTCTGTGTGACCCTGGACAATTGACTCAACCTCTCTGTGCTTGTTTTCTCACCTGAAAAATGGGGCTGACTTCATTGGTTGGTGTGAGGATAAAGTGCTTAGAATAGAACTTCACTCATGTAAAGTGCTTAATAAATATTTACTACTCTTATTATCTGTTGAATGAATAAAATGTTTGAGTGCCTATTAGGTGCTAGACTTGGGTTGGAACAGTAAACAATATGTTCATTATCCCAGTTTTCATGGACCTTACAGCCTCGTGAAGGACAGGGCAGAACAGCAAGGTAAACACTGTGAGAAGGAAAGTGTAGAATGCAGGGGGTACAGATGGGAGATGGTCAGGGATGGTTTCCTGGAGCAAGTGATGTCTACGTCAAAACCACAGTGATGACATTTCAGGGGGAGGAAGACCAAGGAGGAAAGAGGGCCCAAATGGAAGGAAAAAGCATGTGTGAAGGCCCTAGAGGTGAGAGCAATGTGGTGTCTCTCTCAATTAGAATACTTTTAACTGCGAGTAATATAAGGCTCAAAAGTGGTTTTAATAATAAGGACAATATTATGTCATTTCCAAGAACAAGGAGTCTATGTGTAGGCTTTCTAGGGTTGGTTAATTTTGAGGTCCAAACGTGTCTCCAAATTCTTTCTTTCCTCCCATTCTGCTATCCTTTGTGTCTTTGCTGATCCTGTTAGGTTGGCCTCCCTTTATGGTCTCAAGATGGTCCCAAGACAGTGTCACATGCAAACAGTCACTGGCTCATTTTGGAGAAAGGAAAATTTCCCAAAAGCCTGGGCTTTCCATCAGGTCTCATTGGTCAGAATGGCATCAATTCCCTTTTAAAAACCAGTTACTAGTAAGGGGAATTGAATTACGATGTTGGCTTGAACATATCAGAATTCATTCCCTGTGGTTGAGATGCTGACCTGGGAGAACATCTTGATCCCCAGTGAGGGCATAAGAACACTGCACTCACACTCACTTGGTTACACCTGAGAGAAACAAAACAGTCTCTGGGTCTGCCTTTTGAACATGGCAGATAATAGAGCTGTTGTTTGAGAGAATATGACTTTGAATTTTAGTGGACTTGTATACTTGCCCTCAGCTACCCAATCAGTTTCTCTTGCTAATTTGGTGACATGGGAAGTTGAGGGTAATAGTGTATGTGTGTAAGTGTGAAGGTAGGTTGGGTAGGAGGAGGAGAAAAGTAATGGAATCATGGGATCTTAAGTTTTCATGTAGGATAACTGCTGCCTTGATATAGAAATTTCCCCATGGTCGGGGAGTTCAGCATTTCACAAAATAGCCTTTCTACTGGCAATCTCTTTGTCCTGTCTGAGCTTCTGGTAAGCAAAACTCCTTGATGTCCCCTGACCTTCCCTCATCCTTTCTCTAGATATCTATAGTCCTACCTGTATCTCTAGTCCACTGGTTCCTTACATCACTAGATTCACTGCCCAAACACCAAAGCCCAGGCTTGCTCTAATCAGTCACAGATGCCTGCTAAGTTCATTGTGGAAGTCAGTGGAAACCAATGCTACTGCTTTATAATCTGCTTATTTAATCTTAACTTGGCTCAATCTGCTTGGACTGTAGATCTTCCTTGGTTTCAGGCTCTGAGGCCAGGATCTGGGTATTCTAGCCTTGGTCTTGCCCTCTGACTTAGATAAACTCTCTATGCCCATCTGTCTACAGAAAGAAGACTTGTCTCTTACCCTTACCCTCCATGGAGATTAGAGGCTACAAAAGCTCAGTGCTCTCTGATGGAAGGTGATGAATTTCAGCAAGTTTATTTTCATTACTTATTACTCTCTTCTTGGAGCATATCTCTTCTTCCAACCCCTTTTCAGTAGAAGGTCAATGGGTTTTCTTTTTTACTGGCCTACTTTTGCCTGAATCTTCTGGGCCTGCATAGAAAAGCCGAGAGTGTCCCAGTTGGTCAGCCTCTCTCCAAGCCCTGGCTGCTCTGCATAGTATGGGTCCCTCCTTTCTTCCCAGGAGTCCCCAGCTCTACTGAGCTGAGAGGAATGGCTTGCCTTGGCTGGTGGTGGCTCCCTCACTTTCCTATGGCTTAGTGGCCAGAGAGAACCGAGGCCCTTTCCACTGGACCACACCCCTGCAGAAGGACAGATGCACCTTAGGTTGGGTTGGTGCATTTTAGTTTTCATGACATTTAATTCAACCCATCTTACCTTGTTTCATTGCTAATATAACCCTGTGAAGCAGGAATAATAGAAAGTATGTTTAGTTTTTTTTTTCTAGAAAACATAATTGAGGTTCTGAGAGGTTAAATGATGTGCTCAGGTTAATGCCTCTAGTTAGTGGCTGAACCTGGGCCAAAACCCAGGACTCCCATCCAAGCCTCCTGTCACTGCTAACAGGAGTGGAATCTCAATAGAGTGGCCTCTCTGCTTTTTCACATTATACCTTACACTGCCTGGCCTTTCTATGTCCTCTTCTCCTAAGGGTCACTGGAGTTGTGTCCTGTACCTTTAACAAACACTGGGCTATAGGCAGGGCAGTGGACCACCAGATATTTGTGTGGGGAAAAAGGTATGGGTTGTGGGGTGTGTGGGTGTGAGAAGGCTGAAGAACACATGTTCCATATTAATCTTTATTTCAATGAAGTTGTTTGAGTTCATGCTTTATTGCGGTGCTTTAAAATAATGTGTTTCTAACGGTGCCCCTGGGGGTAGCACTTGCACTTTTGAGATCCTATTGCTGGAGTGGCTCACGAGACCAACCACAATAATAGAAAATGAGGCACCCCCTGGTGTACCATCTGAATTTATAATAGCAATTTCTATGATGCCCCGAGGCCAGCTCTGTTTGTATTTGAGAACACGTAAGAGCTTGGCACTGAGGGGGCTCCTCCCTTCCTGCCCTGTTTTGATATGAGCCTGTCTTTAACTTGGAGAAAGGTCCTTTATCAGCCTCCTGAATCTGGTTCTCATGGTTAGTCTCAAAGGAAAGGACTTGTCCTCTCCTACTTTGATTTTAGTGTGAGCAGCGAGGCTGATGGAGGAGGCATGGTGTCCTGTCTATTAGCCACTTCCCTCCCCCTCTCACTGTGTGTGTAAAGCAGAAAGGCCCTCTGGGGTCTCCTGTGCCTTCTCCGTCAAGGCAGTGAAATATGAAATGACAACATAATGAAATGCACTTGGTCTCATTAAGATTCCAAATAGCTGTCTGTTTCCCCCTCACCCCCCTGCCTAATTCAGCCAGAGACCTACACCATGGTGCAGAGGGCAGAAGTGGGTCAGTGCTGCGGGGTTTGGGGGAGTGTGGCAAGAGAAATGGGGAAACGGTTCCAGTATAGTTCCAGCTGGGACAGCAAGCTCAGGGACGTATCAGGGATCTGAGGAAGAGCTGAACTGTCCATTAGAATTTCTGGAAATAAGAACATAGGGTTTGGCTGGTACTGCTAGAAATTCATCCACAAAGAAAGCTTTCCTGGACCTAGGAGAGGGATTGGGATGACGCAGGTACACAAAGATGAGAAATCCCCACTTTCTCCTAAACTACTTCATGATTGCCCTGAAAATACTTGATGTGAAAAGTGAACAGCACCCACTTCACTTTATCCAGCAAAAATAAAGCCAGCTTTATAGAATAGGTAAGAAGCATGTGCACCTTGTTTATATGTATTTTCTTTGGGGTTATATATGTCATTTTGCCTCCTGACTGAATCCCATGGAGGACTAGTGATATTCATTCATCCATCAGGTATTACCGATTCCCTACTATGTGCCAGACACTTTGAGAAACCCTGAAGAATCAAAGGAGAAGATGACATTGCCTCTGCCCTCAAAACCATGTTATCACCACCACATCTCCTTGTTCTCTTTCCCAGGGCTGAGAGTGCCTTAGGTCAATTTATTCATGAGGTGTCTGGGTGGCTCAGTTGGTTGAGTGTCCATCTTCGGCTCGGGTCATGATCTCACAGTTGGTGAGTTCGAGCCCCTCATCAGGCTCCCTGCTGTCAGCACAGATCCCACTTCTGATCCTCTGTCTCCCTCTATCTCTGCCCCTCCCCTGCTTGTGCTCTCTCTCTCAAAAATAAACAAACATAAAAAAAAAAATTCCTGGTGATGGAAGCCTAAAATCTTTCCAGATGATTCTAATGTGCAGCCAGTGGTGGTTTTGGGGGGCAGGACCCATTTGTGGTGTATACCTCTTCAATGTCTGAATGCTGCCAAAGCCCCAGAAGCCATGTTGGGGACAGCTGAACTGCTCTGATACCCCACTCTGGGTCCCTAGCCATAAAGTGATATCATCACCACAAGAGGTCACTCAGTGTGGAGCTGCTACTCTTAGCTCAAGGCAAATGAAGGGAAAGCTGAAGCTTCCAGCTTCTGAACATTCAAGGTTTTAAATACAGAAAAAGGCCCAATCCTTTGTACGTATGACAGAACTCAGGTTTAGGTGCCTTCATGATTTCCAAGGGTGGCTATTTGAAACCCCAGGGCCCTTAGGCAGCCCATTTGGGGGGTACTTTTGTAGATGGAGAATATGAGACATGGAGGTTGTGAGGATGAGCTTTTTAGAAAGTGCCTCAAGGCAGGGACGTTATCTGGCCAGGAGAAACTCTAAAAAATTTTTTTTAAACATATTTTTGGGAGAGAGAGAGAGAGACAGAGTGCAAGTGAGGGAGGGGGAGAGAGAGAGAGGGGGAGACAGAAAATGTGAAGAAGGCTCCAGGCTCTAAGCTATCAGCACAGAACCCAACATGGGGCTCCAACTCATGAGCCGCAAGATCATGATCTGAGCTGAAGTCAGATGCTTAACTGACTGAGCCACTCAGGAGCCCCTGGCCAGTAGAAACTCTTAAGTCTTTATAACTGGGCTCAGGATGTGAGTTATATATTTAAAAAAACAAACAACTTTTCGCGGAAAAATAGTTTTGCTTATGTGGGGTGCCTGGGTTGAGATGGAGGAAAACCTGTTTCCCATGGTGTAGTAGCTAGAAGCCATTGAAAAAGGAAATCTCTGTAATGGCTGGTTGTTGGCCTCTCTATGTGGCAAACCCAGGCTCCCCAGCTGGCATGGCTGGCTCTGTGCTGTTAGTTCTCTGACATCTAGACCTCATGACCCTCACAACGTATTTACCTCTGGGTGTCCACCTACTTCATCTTCTATTGTTCCCATTGGAGGACCCAACCTGCTTTGAGACGCCTGCTTTTGGAACTTTTCTCCTAGGACCAAGGATTCAGGGCCTTCTACCCTTGCTTTCCTCTGCCCCAGTGGCCCTCTGCTGCCCCCACCTGCCACAAGTCCACACTAACCATGGAAGTCCTCGAGGCCTGCCCCACAGCGCAGAGGAACAAACTGTTTCTCTTATGTGCCCAGCATTGTCCTAGGCACTGTCGCTTATGCTACTTGGTTTCGTCATTGCAGTCCTGAGTTAAGTGTGATCTCCATTTTATAGACAAGGAAAATGAAGTTCAAGAATGGTAAATCACAGAGCTTGAAGAGGTAGAAATAAGTTCAAACTCAGTATAATGCTTCTTTTGCATGTTGGCTTGAACTTTTTGATTCTGGCAAATAGCAAGTACTAGTTAAAAAAATGAGGAGTGTCACCAGAGCAGTGGAAATGAGCCACTAAGTTCTCAGAGTGATTACAATGAGACTCAAGGATCATTCAGGATGCAAGTCTGTAGCCTCCACTAGAGCACGGTGGTTCTTTTCCTCTCTCTTCCTTCTCAGGTGTCCTACATTGTTCTTCTTGTCAGGGAATGTGGGTGGCAGGAAAAGTAAGATTCTTGGTTATCCCAGAAGACAAAGCCCACTTACAGCTTAAGACTCAGGAAGCAAATCAATACAAATCAAAGGACACAGATTCTAGTGGCTGAGCAAGGTGGAAAGTGCATAACCTATACACAAGATTCAGCCAAGAAATCTGGAAGGAACTGAGCAAAATGTGGGGGTGGTGGATGAAGAAGCTAGGAATGGGAGATGCACAAAATGGGAAAGCTGGGTTGCTGGAAAATGAACTCCAGCTACAGTCTTTCCCAGAGGATGCCAGTGAAAAGGGAGGCCCCACCTGCGATTCAGCAGCCTTCGCTCCCTTTTCCCATTGGTCAGACACCATCCTAAGAGTAGTGGATGTGAAGGATGTTCTGGGGACTGACAATTGCTCTTAGATGGAAAAGCTATGAAGAAGACAATGGAGGCATTTCACGGACATTGAGTTTATCAGTGTTCTTCCTGTGAAGAGTGCTCTATTCCTAATGGAAGTGTGCACCAACCTTTGTATAATGGAACACAGGGTGATACAGAGTCCAAATAACTTTATACACACATGCTGTAGTGTCTGGTCATGTTCACATTCACATTCACACATACAGTTACTCTGGGATGATGCTTTGGTACCAGGTACAGAAGTTCTTTGAAGATCCAGGGTCTGAGGTACAGTGAGGTGGTAAAGAGCTGCCAGGTAAGAGTATGAATTTGGGAGGAAAAGCTAGGACTTGTAAAATTAAAGAGATATGATATAAATCTTAAAAGGCTAGAAGTCAAGTTCAGATAAGTGTGCTAGGGCAGGAAATTTTAAGCATGACGGGGCTATGAGTAGTGTCCAGAATCTGACCACTAGTTGAAGAGATGTTGCTAGTGGCATACGTTAAGAGTCAGTGAGGTGTGCTCCTGATCTTAAGTCAAAGGCTCTCTTCTGTTTATTGCTGGGGACTGCGGATCTAGCCCTAGCCAGGAACACAAGACACTTCTCTCTCCCAGTTGTTAAACTGGTAGGAGAAAATCAGCGCCTGCAAAGACTTGGTCATTTCCAAGTTATTTATAGCACAAGATTTCAGGCATAAGGTGATAGAGGAAAATATTCTGGCTTGCACTTTATGTTGTTAAATTATTTTCATTCATTTACTCAAAAATGTATTTTGAAATGTGTCTATGATGACCTAGGAATGGTGCAATGTTCTCAAAAGCATACAAAGATTAAGAAGAGTGTTGCTTTCAACTAAGTTTATAATCTAGAGGGAGAAAGAAAAATGCAAACAAATAACTCTAATATGAGTTAAAAATAGCTTGTTGTGAGGACAAAGAGAAAGAAGTGAATTATTATGGAGGAGATTTAGGGGCAGTGCCGTGGAGGAGCGGGCCTTTAACCTGGGTTTTGAAGCATGAATATAATTTTAATTGGGTGGAGAGATGGAGAGGAGGAAGTAGTCAGGAGGGAATTTTGGGATAAGGGGACAAGCATGAGTAAAAGCGTAGAGGTGTAAAAAATTGTGTAGCAAGTCTGAGGAAAGGCAATTAGTCCAGTGTGGCTGGCATTTAGGGGGCTGCTGAGATGAGACTGGAAATACTTAGTATCTCCAATGAGGAGAATCTAGGTAATTATATAATCGTCCCATTTAAATTGGGTATTAGGTAAGGGACCTTGGTTGGGGGGAACCAGGTCTAGAAATAATACATTTTCTTAATCACACACAGCTGCTTCAACATTTTTCCTCCCCCCTTCATTTCCCCTTGGAACCATACAATGTGGTTTGTGAGAGTGTGGTCACCTCTTTTGTGCTTGTAAGCTTACACCTTGTTTTCCTTACCTACATACTCTCAGACCTTGCTGAACACCTGTATCCCACCACCTAACCTCCGGTGTGTGTACACCTTTCTATGTCAGCATAGTACAGCATGCAGAGTGCCAGGTGACCATTAAACAAATACCATTGAGCTTGGTAGGAGGAAGCAGAAATGGATTGCAAATCAGGTGCAAAGTGATGCGTTCTGCAAGTCAGCTAGAATAATTTCAGACCCTGGACCTCCTGCTGAAGTGAAAAATGACATTTATAGGAGGGAAGCTTAGAATTAATCCTCCAAAATGATAGTAAAGTGAATTCTTTCCTGGCTCTGCTATGATTGCTCTTCCTCCCATTTCTGTCGCTCCTTATTATTGTAATGAGTTCTGCTCTCCAAAGTGGATAAAGTCACCATTCAGATAAGATCAGTTTTGTCTGGTGCAGCCACGTTGATCTGATCACAGTTTGGACTGCGGTTTTTGAATTCACCTTGGGTATTTAACTTCTTGGGGGGAAAGGGAAATAAAAATGTCGATCTGGCATAAAAGTAGCTGCAATCATTAGTCAGCTGTCTTCAGACCCACTCTCTCTTCTTACTGCCGGATAGCAGATTCTTTGGATACTTTTTAAACTTTGGGGATTCCTACCAGGATCACCTTTTGCCCTGTTCTGATATTTGAATTGCAGTGGAGGTGGTTTTAGTGGGGTTCATCGCTCCCCTATTCCTAGTGGACTTGTCATTGATGGTGAAAGATGTGTTTGTGCTGTGCAGCAAGGGAGCTCTCCACGGTGCTGAGAAACCCGAGGTTGCTCCTAGAACAGGGCAGCTGTAGGGAGCTCGCTGTGGTGCTGGAAGCAATACAATTCTATAGGGAATTTGAGTGGAAATTGTCTACAAACAGCTCTGAATATCATCATTGCCCCACAGGAGGGTTGAGATGAAGTCAGAGTAACAAGCTGTTGAGGGCTTGCTGGATGGATGTCCACCCTAAAAACTAATGACTGCTTTCACATTTGCTTTTATTCTATGATGCCAACTGATTGTTTTATAATGCTCCGTTTATTTAGTTTTCTTCCTAATGGTGAGGGGGAAAGCACATGCTTGTATTAATTACAAGGAGTATACTATTGTCCACCTGAAGCATAATCATAATGAAAAAGCCACAATTCATTTATTCTGCAAACAATTTTTGGGCACCTTTAGTATGCTAGGCAGTGTGTTAAGTGCTGAGCTTTTACAGCTCATACAGGACTCAGATGAACAGTGACTCCAGAAAAGCTGCATTTTGCCTTGACAAGTACTAATATCTGGTGACTAGCAACTCTGAACTTCAGGAACTGGTTATAGCCAAGAGACTTGGAAAAAATCCTGGGAATGCTAGGGCTCCTTTTGTGACTTCTATAAACTGAATGTGAGTGTTGCAGTAGAGGAGCATCATGTGGCTTGAGGGTTCTAAAGGAAGTAGAAGCCTCCATATATTTATATGAAACTGGGTCTCTATCCATGGCTTAAAAAAATCTCTTCAAGTGTAGGATTGAACCCATTTCCTGCTAGGATCTAGATTTCTCAATTTGCATAGGGGTCTCTGCACTGATTGATCTGAGGAGTGGGCTGGGAAAATGCCTGATGCTGATGTGTGCATGGGTGTTCATAAAGAGATGTACTTGGCAATATGATGTTAATACTTATATGGCACATGTTATGTGATTTGTTAGGAGTGCTTTACATATATTGTTTAATTCTCATGGCAAGCTTTTCAGGTTGGTAATATTATAACTGTTTTATAGATCAGGAAAATGAGGCACAAAGACATTGCCTCACACAACTCACCAAAGGTCCCACAGCTAGTAAACAGTAGAGCTGGGGTTTGATACCATGTAGTCTACTTCCAGAGTCCACTCCCTTAATTGCTATGCTATAGAAAGCTGGAGATTACAACTTCCTGGGAAGCAGTTACATGTTTCTTGAGGTAAAGAAAAGTGTTTTGATGGCTTGATTCTCCTCTGTTCTCATGTCTTTCATATAAAAAATGTGTCTCATGTTATTTTACAAATTGGCTTCTAAGAATGACTCACCTTAATGCCATTTTTGGAATTTTATTTACTTCTTACCTGGAATTTTACCAAGTAATATTTGTCCTATTCTATAAAAAATTCATTCATGTTTGGCTCCTTCTTATCAGTCAAAATTTGGAGAAGTCTTCTCTGCCCATTCAGTCTAAAATGGCTCTTCCTACCACTAACCACTTTTTATCACATCATATGGCTTTGTTTTGGCCATAGTAGTTATCACTATTTGGAAGTGTCTCCTCGTTTATGTGTTCTGTGGTTTTCGATCCATCATCCCTTCTAGTAAATAAGGTATGCGAGGACGGGAGATTTGTTTGTCTTGTTTACTGCTCTATTTCCTCTACTTGGAATGTGATACAACCAATAATGAATCTATGCCCAAGAATAGTTTGGCAGACTTTTGGAGGAATATCCAGAGAGAAAGAGAGTAAGAAAGTTATTAAAGTCCTCTGAATGAAGAGAGATTTGTAAGAGCAAGTATGGAAGGGAGAAATAGTCTGCATATGGCTTATAAAAAAGAGAGCTGGATGGAGGACCAATTCCAATCAGCAAGGGCAACCACCAGCTCTTGGAAGCCAAAGCAAACAGGTGTCTTAGTAGCTGTATTTGTGAGACTAGTATGTCTCATGCTTCCGCTAGAGTTGTTCTGCATATTTGCTCACATTGGAGATTGACATGAAGGAGGATGGGATGTGGCTCAGGAGAGTGAGGCAGACTGACACATGAGCTTGTCCTCTCTTGTCCTTGACTTTTCCAGGAAGTAAAAAGGGTAGCTTTGTTTGTTTCGCCCCTCAGATGCCTACTGTAGAGATCTTGCCAATCCCCAGCAACATGGTCCACACAAGTCTGAGTAGCAACAGTAAGAGGGGGTGGGATCATCAGTTTTTAGTGTGATTCACACTTGTTACATGGCTTAGGAGATAAATTGGAGAAAAGGTGATGGGGCATGGAAGAACAAAGTAGATAGTTAATGTTTAAAAATCAAGAATGTGGAGCTGTTGATATATTTGAACTCTTCAAAGGTGATTTATCCACATTTAGTTGAATTCTTTAATGTTTTTATTTATTTTTGAGAGAGAGAGACAATGTGAGCAGGGGAGGGTCAGAGAGAGAGGGAGACACAGAATCCAAAGACAGGCTCCAGGCTATGAGCTAGCTGTTGGCACAAAGCCTGATGTGGGGCTCGAACCCACGAACTGTGAGATCATGACCTGAGCTGAAGTTGGACGCTTAACCAACTGAGCCACCCTGGCGCCCCTAATTAAAAAAATTCTTTTTAAATGTTTATTTATTTTTGAGAGACAGAGAGAGAGCATGAGCAGGGAAGGGGCAGAAAGAGAGGGAGACACAGAATCCAAAGCAGGCTCCAGGCTCTGAGCTGTCAGCACAGAGCCCGACATGGGGCTTGAACTAATGAACTTTGAGATTATGACCTAAGCCAAAGTTAGATGCTTAACCGACTGAACCACCCAGGCACTCTGATATTTAGTTGAATTTCTAAACTTCAAAGCA
This sequence comes from Suricata suricatta, assembly GCF_006229205.1. Classification (NCBI taxonomy): domain Eukaryota; kingdom Metazoa; phylum Chordata; class Mammalia; order Carnivora; family Herpestidae; genus Suricata; species Suricata suricatta. The sequence continues at coordinate 23,279,902 of NC_043708.1, read as the reverse complement.
ATTTTCTTTCCAGTTTTTGGCATTGATAATGCCCACTTACTCACTTACCAAGGGCTATAGAGAGAAGACTTGAACCAGTTAATTCAGAGTTTGGAAGCAGATGCATTAGAGCATTTGGTGGGGGAAGAGGTTGATTCCCTGGTCCCCATAGTTACATGCCAGATTTTCATATTTTGTGATTTTCTTAGTCAACAATTTCCTAAAATCTATTTTCACCAACAGTGTGCATAGGGCATTAATCACTGAAATCTGTTTCTCACAGTTACCCTTCACACAGGACTCTGATTTGCTTCCAGAGTAGCCTTTAATGCAAAACTTATATTTGCTGATGTCTGCATTTGCCATACATCCAATGGGGGAAAAGAATAGGAAGAGTTTCTCAGGGAGCTGGGGATGTAGAAGGTGGGGTGGGGGTGGTCATAGAAGAGAACTACTGACTAGGAAGGACAGAAGGGAAGAAGAGAACTAAAACTCATCTCTATTAAAAGAAATAAGAGGATGTAGGAACTGGGGTTGGACCTTATTAATGGATACCTTTGAGGGTACAGAGAGGAAACGGGATGTGCACAGGTATGGAAGCCAGAAAGCCCTAGATCTGAATCTCCTTTCCTTGCCTTACAGAATTCTTCCAAGTATTAAGTGAGAGTATGTATGTGAAGTTTCTGGCACATAAATGATGCCAGACAAGTGGAAATCATTACAGGCGACGTAAGGGTCTAAACCTTCTTTTAGTCATTTCTCACACATTTATTGAGAACTTTTATTTTATTTTATTTTTTATTTTTTAATATAAAAATTGGTTTCCATACAACACTCAGTGCTCATCCCAACAAGTGCCTTCCTCAGTGTCCATCACCCACTTTCCGCTCTCCCTCATTCCCCATCAACTCTCAATTCTCAGTATTTAAGAATGAGAACTTTAAAAAAATATTTATTTTTTGGAGAGAAAGAGCATGAACACAGGTGTGGGAGAGACAGAGGAAGAGGGGGACAGAGGATCTGAAGTGGGCTCTATGCTGACAGTAGAAGTCAGATATCCAACCCACTGAGCCCCCCAGGTCCCCCTATTGAAAACTTTTAAGTGCTAAGTATGATTATATAGATGTGGTCCCTGCCCTCCTGCCTACTAATTACATGCTCAAAAAAAGGGAAAAAGAAGCAGCAGTCATCTTTAGGAATATTCCTTAGTGACCCCATACTATCACTTTGCATTTACCTAACAACTACTATGTACCCAGCCTTTGTTTGCTTTGTAGGAAGGGAGTATACTTGTAGGCAGAGGGGCAAGGGGCTCAGCTAATGTTTCAGAGGTAGAGAAGGGGCAGAAAGAAAGAGCCTAATTTATTTATTCAGGAAATATGCATGGTATAGTAGCAATATCTTAGCCCAAGCAATGGGCTCTGGTGGAATTTCTAGGTTAGTGGGGGCTTGGCATGGGAGTGAGCAAGATAGCAGGAGATTACAAGGATGCAAGCTCTTGAAGTTGTGGGCTGGGGAGGGGATGATGGAGTGGATGGACTGTAGAAACGGAAATCACAAACTGCAGGGAGAGTGGCTCAAGCAGTGGGTTAGAAAACTGAGCGAAGTGCTGGGGGTGGCTGAGTGGTATCAGGAAAGCAGATGGTGATCCTTGAGAAGGAGGGTGCAGATGGCAGTGGTGGTGAGGAGGCAGCGTAGGGTGAAGAACAGTCCCAGCTCGGCCACTCCAGGATGGGGGAGAGGCTGGAACACAGCACCCCACGCTGGGTGAGCTCTGTGACTCATATGGCCCCCAATGTGCTATCTGACAGGGGTACTAGGAAGAAGGGTATTGGAGACTGTGAGGTTCTCTGTGATGGGCCTTGGGCATTAGACACGAACTTCAAGCATCCAGGAATTCCTGGTGAGGAAAAGAAGCTCTCTTATCAAGAAAAGAACACAAGAACCTTGCTATATTCAAATCTAAAATCCCAGGTTAAGTTTCCACTACCTGTTTGATCTTGGGCAAGTATCTTGAGTTCTCTTGGACACAGTTTTCTCACCTGTAAAATAAAGGGTTGAACTAGATGATATTTAAAATACTGTTAAGCTCTAAAATTTTGTGATTCTGGGAATATTTAAAGGTCTGGACTGTAGAGGACACAGTAGACTTATTAGTCTCCTATTATTAGAGTTGTGTGTGAAGGAGATAACTGTGAGAAACAGTGATTAATTCCCTGTGTGCACTAGTGGTGAAGATAGACTTTAAGCAATTATAGCTCCAGATGTTACAAGAAGGAGGATTTTGGCTTACTGCAATAATGTTTCTAAATATTGGAATCATCCAATGATGAGTGGGCTGCTTTGTAATGTAGTGACCTCCCTGTTGCAGGAAGTAATCAATCACAGATTGACTGATGACATTTTTGACCTTTAAGAAACATTATGAAATGTTATGCTTTCCGCAGACTGGTTGAGCATGTTATTAAGTGGTAAATGGTGGTGAAGCCCAACATGTATTTCTCAGAATATGATCTTTTTCATGTTCCTAGGTCTCCTGTGGGGAACAAAGGAGTTTCTGGTAAAATGACTTTGGAAAACACTGAATTAAAAAATGTTAAGCAAGTTTATTTTCCAAAGGACTTCTCAAAGACTTGAATATGTTAATGTGCCTTATGAATTTTCTAAATATACTTAACAATACTCTTTTTCACAGAGTATCTGGTAGGAATAGGGACCAATTGGGCATATTTGGAGAAACACTGCTTTAAGTGATTGTTTTATATTCCGAGTCCTTTGCCTCTAGAAAAAAGACATCACAAGTTCTCGGTAGTCCTTGGCTAGGTTTGATGATGAAGCCTAATTTGGGGCTTAAAGTCCTGGGGGATTTGGGATGGTACTGTTAGACCTGACTCAGATGATGACCTTAGATGAGCCCCTACTTGTGTCTTGGTTTCCTTGGATGTCATATGGAGAAAAATATTTTGAGCCCAAACCTTTTAGGGTTGAGGTGTGATAATCTAGAATAGCACTTACAAGATTGAAATTTGAATCACCTGGGCATTGTGTTAAGGTGCAGCTTCTGATTCAGCAGGTCTGCTGGGGGTATGAGTGGGGGTGAAAAATCTGCACTGTAAACTGCTCAGAGGCAGTGCTGGTAAGTTGTGGCTACACTTAGAGCAATGAAGATCCAGGAAGCCTCACTGCATGGCCATTATCAGGAGCATCTCTCTGCCTACAGAGAAGCAACAAGCTTTCTGGTGTCACTATTTCCCCTGGAGATCTGGTCTGTGTTTTCAAAAGGTATTATTCATGTGGGAAAATAAATCAGGCATCTCTCCTGTGTCCCTGTGATGAGATTTGCTGTGGCCCCTCCCAAGGGAATCCCTCTTCTGCTTCCCCACCCCCACTGCCTATGGCTTCCCAGTCAGTTAAGCTATTTTTTGAGTTTGAGTTAAAACCATTTCAAACATATTTTTAACTGCGTCCTGTTCAAAAAGCTGTTAGCATTTGGCAATCATTCCATCTTCAGCTTGAATCTGGGGAGGGTGTTTCTTTTCTCTCCCCCCCCAAAACTGGGCAAAAGTATATCATTTAAAAATAGTCGTGGTGCGTGGGTCAGAGAGAATGGTTGCTGGGGATGGGAATGGAGATGAGGCGTGCTTTGGACTCCACAAAATTGTCTCTGCTGATGCTCTTTCCTGCTTGCACCTGCAGCTGAGCTGGCTTTAACAGTAGGAAGGGGTAGAGATGGTACTAGGGCTGTCCCGTAGAGGGAGAGGGAGGGATGACAGGGCAGGGGGAGGGAACCCCGTTGAACCTCCACAACTAAGCTTTCTGGGAATGATAGCAGAGTAGACATCTTTCCTGTCCATGATCCTGTGATATTCCAGAGCCAGCACATTACCATTGCCATTATTATTATTAAGGGTCTCCTGGGAGAAGTGCTGATGGGAGCTTTTATTTTTTTATTTAACAAACACTTATGTAGCCTTTATACTATGACAACTGTTTGAGTACTCTCAAAATATTAACTCATTTAATCTTTGTAACAACCCTATGAGGTAGGTCCCATCATGATCTCCACTGTATGGAGGGGAAATTGAGATACAAGAATGGTCAAGCAGTTTAAGGTCCCAGAGCTTGTATGTGGTGGAGCTGGGCTCGGGCCTGTGCAGGCTTGTACCTTTGCCACCACGCTATGCTGCTTCTGTCCTCTCCTCTCCGCACTCAGTCTAAAAGTGGCTGTGCCAAGCCTGTCTGTCTTACCTCTCTGGTGGGAGGAATGAAGTGTAAAACAGACAAGAACTTACATCAGAAATGGAGAAAGTGATGATTTTTTTTAAAGCAACCATCAAGAATTAATAGGTAACTCCCAGTCACTTAAACACTCAAACTGTTAAACACTCCAAATATACTTGGACCATGTTAAAATTTGATCCCCAAGCAGGGAATTCTAGAATTGCTCTGAACATGAGCAGAGTGGGAGGAAATAATTTCCTTCTCAGTCTTTTCCTTGTAAAGTTTCTGGTGAGCTGTTCTGTCATCATCAGTCTGGCTGAGTTGCTTGCTCCTGGGTCCTCAAGGAGAAGGATTCAGCCACAGGGAGGCTATTGCATATTCTAGCCTGGGTCTCCCTGAGGCTGGAGTTGGGAGTCCTATACTGAGAGCTGGTTCTTCTCAGCTGGCAAAAGCCTGCTGAATTCATGGAGGTAGCTGAGAGGCTTCTACTGGCTGCAAGCCCCAGAGAATATTTTTTTTTCCATAGAATAAGCAGGAAAGGAAAATGAGGGTAGAGAGCTCCCTATTGGATCCAAGAGTTGGAGACTTTTGGCCTTCCCAGGAGCTGGTCTTTCCTGAAACCTTTCAGGGGTGGCCGATGTGCAGGTGGAAGGGATGCCTGGAGTTAGAACCAACCGTTGGGCCCTAACCACCCCAGGGCCTGAGTGTTCAGGCTTCCCTTTGGGCTTCTGGCATCATACGCCTGCAAATCTCATGTTCGCTTGCCCTCCTTCCATCCTATGCCAGAACACAGTGGTTTGGATTAGGTGCACGGATTTCAGAATGTGGGGAGTTCTGCCGTTGGCCCCCCGAGACTCACTGCTGGCCCTGTGTCCTCTAACTGGGCTGCAGGGACAAATCCTTCTGTGCAAATCCTCTTCTTGAAGATGCCAGGCCCCTCTGTGGTACTGTCTGCACTGCACGGTGCATGTCTAATAATACTAATTAATAAGCAGTCACTTATTAATAACACTGGAAACATCATCACGTAGGTGACAGAAAGTCAAATAAATTCCAGCAGGCCAGCAATGCAGCACGCTCTTGGGGGAAGACAGGAAAGAAGAGCATAGGGATATTTGGAAAGAGCAAACTGCTTTGAGCCAATAGCATTTGAAGTTGAATTTGAAATCTGCTCAGGAGCAAGGCATGTGAGCCCCTGAGAACTCACCTTGACTGATGTGCTGGCCAGGGATTAGCAAAACGGTTTAATGTCTGATTCCTAGTGATTTGTCTTGGCTTGAGAAACCCTTGATATTCCCAGGATTGGTTGGGATAGAGGAGTGGGAACTCAGAAAGAAAGGATAGTATGTATACCCATTTAATAGATGAAGAACCTGAGGCCATTGGCCATTGTCATTATCTTCCAAATATGATTGAAAGATTAGTAAGTAAAAGAAGGAAGCTATATAATAAAGTTTAAAAATTCCCAGCCAAAGCAAATTCCTGAAATTCATATACAAGAATTATTAGTGTGATAGTGTATATGTTAAATCGGTTTATCTGTAACCCTAATTTTATGGGCACAGTCTTATGTAGAAATATGCAATTGCATGTATTTCAGTAAATAACAAAAAGGCAATTTACTGTGGAAAATAAATGAGACAATGCCTTAGTACCAAGTGCTTAGTTTTGTACCTGGCGGGTGGTAATAACGCTAATGAGCAGGTCTGATAGTTGGTGTGCCCTGGTAGGGTCAAACCTGTTGCTTACAGCCAGCTTCTGGTCTGGTTGCTGCCCGTAACATCTCAGATATTAAACATTTAAATTTCCACTCTGGGGACACCTGTGTGGCTTAGCCTGTTGAGTATCTGACTTTGGTTTGGGTCATGATCTCCTAGTTCGTGCATTTGAGCCCTGCATCAGGCCCTCTGCTGTTAGCACAGAGGCTGCTTCAGATTCTCTGTCTTCCTCTCTGCCCCTCTCCTCTCTCAAAATAAACATTAAAAAATCATAAAAAAATAAAATTCCACTCTGATAATGATAACTGGTTCTTTTTGTTGTGGACTTTCATTGTGCCATTTACTATTATAGATGCTTTTGATATAATCATCCCAGGAAATGTTTGAAGATGGTATCATTCCCATTTTACAGATGAGAAAATTGAGGCTTAAAATGTTAGTAGCTTGGCTGTGATCTCATAGCCAGCAAATGGTGGAGTTGGGATTTGAACCCAGATGTCCTCTTGGCAGAGTCTTGGGATCGTAACCACAATGCTCCCAAGTAGAGGGCCAGCAGGGTGACTTGTGGTGATGGTTATTATTACTGTCATTATCATCATTGTATTAACTTGATTTTTTTCCCAGAATGTCATGGACAACTTGTTCTTTTGATCGGCGATGACACTGTTCCTTGTTCTATCCTGAAAGTGCCAGTCTGGCATATTTGAGAAAAGCCGAAGCAGTGTCTGTCCCATTTTGTTCTCCCTTTGAACTGAGTGAAGGCAGTAGCCACACATCTAGGGGAGAGGAATATAGGCTTCCTTCCCACAAGGGAACCTCCTGGCCTAATGGCCTCTGATTGTGGCCTTAGGACTATCAGTGAGAGGTGTGAGGGGTGAAGAGACAGATTATCCAAGGACTTCAGTGGCCCCATGGATCCTCCCTTAAAAAAGTTAGCGCCGGGGCGCCTAGGTGGCTCAGTCAGTTAAGTGGCCCCCTTAAGCTCAGGTCATGATCTTGTGGTTCACTAGTTTGAGGCCCAAGTCAGGCTCTGTGCTGTCAGCTAAGAGCCTGGAGCCTGCTTCAGATTCTGTTTCCACATCTCTCTGCCACTCCCCTGCTCACGCTCTGTCTGTCTCTCTCTCTCTCTCACAAATAAATGAAAAAACATTAAAAAACTTAGTACCACTGCTGACACGGCACCACCATTTAGGCAAACACCTGATATGACTTTATGCTTATGGTTGTATTACATGTCTGCAAGGAGACCTGTCTTCTTGTCTTTGATGTTGTCTTTCTTTGCTCTCTTGTACATATCCACCCTCATAAATCTGGAGCTAACTAGGGGAGTGCTGGGTCACCGAGAACAAGGAGAGTGTAGTTAGCTAAAATGCTATGGAGGAATGAATAAAATGAGCCCAGAGATTTCATGATCAAAGGCAGACTGAAAGAATACACCAGAGTAATTGAAAGGTAAATAACACTTAAGCCCAAGAAGCCACTAAGTGGAATAAAATGATAATAATAAATATATTCAAAGTACACAAGGTTAGAAAGCAAAAGGGCTAAAAACAAGTAAATGAGAGTAGGTACAGTGATACCCAGTAAGTTAAAATATTAAAAGTGAAATGATGAAATAAGAGAATGCTAACTATAGGGGGCAGTCCGAAGTTAATAATCCCAGGCAGGGGCAAAGGCAGACCTTTGGGTCCAAGTAGCAGATACTTGTTTAGCGCTTTTATGGGGCAGGTGTTCGTGTGTTATTTTATCACTAGTTCTCGTGGCAATTCTATGAAGTAAGTACAGGTGTCCTCTCTATTTTGTAGGTGAAGATGCTAACACTTGGAGAGGGCAAAAGAAACTATTACAGTCACATGGAACATAGGTGGCCCAGTTGGACATGGAGTCCAGGTATGTGTCCTAACTTCTAAGTTATCCTGCAGACATGCCGTGGACTTCCCGAGGGCATGTCCTTCCGAGTCCGGTGTTTGCTGAAGGAGTCTGGTGGGAGCTGACATCTCAGGGCAGTGAGCCCTCAGGCATTCCCTTTGGGCTAATGCCCTCATGTCCCCCTAAGGTCCCTTTGTCTCTTCCTTCTGTTCCCAAAAGTGCGTGTGCAGCTGTTTCCAACATCCTGCTGGATCATGGTGGTTTCCTTATAAGGTTCTTTCCTCTGGAGCTCCAGACAGCTTGCCCAACCCCATGTACTGTATTCTTTGAGTTTCTCTTCTGGGTTCCCAAGAACAGATAAGGTACATGGACTTCAAGGAAGGAAGGCCAGGTAAGGAAGACACAGATCAGCTGGCCAGGGCAGTTCAGGTCTGGCATAAACTGGCAGAAGGTGAAATGTCACACATGAAATTAACCCATCAAGGTATGTTTATTTGTATTCTATTAGGTGCTGAATACCACAGGGGCATTGAAGACTGGGGACCCAAAGAAAATACAACAATGAGACTAGGATCTGAAACATAAAGCAGACTGAGGAGTAGACTAGGAATGCTGGTGTTACATGTGTCTATCCATGCCCAGCCGAACTGCCACTTTAGCCTATCGGATTTTCTATAATATCAACATTTATCCCTTGTGTCTTGATAATCCCATACAGCCTCCATTATGTTGCTTTCATAACTGTTGTTGTTCCCTTAATAGAAACACATGGCTGTCTTCTACCAATGCATAGGGGACTCCTTGGGGCAGGGAACTTGTCTTACTCATTTTGTTTCAGGCTAGCACATTTCCTAGTACATGTGCTATCAAAGTTTGCTGGGTTGGGTAAGTGCTAGGATGGCTGGAAGAATGTTCAGTAAAGAACAGAAATTATAAGAACTCTCCTCCAATGTATTGCTGTGGCTGAGTAGGCAGGCTCTGGAGTCAGACCCAAGTTCAAACTCATTCTGGTTACTTCTGGCTGTGTTACCTTGGAGAGCCTCCCTAAAACTTTGATTTTCTCAACTGTAAGATGGACAACTCTCAAATAGCACTGGTCTCCGTGGATTGAATGAGATAGCCCGTGTGCTTGCATGTGTAAGTGCTCAACAGTTGTTAGTGGCTGTATCTGCTATTGGCCCTGGTTAGAGGAGTGACCTGCCATGTAGCCCTTCAGAAAAGGGCGGCTGGAGAAGAAAGCGGGTGGGGCTCTTTTCCTACTGTGAGACACCAGGGACTGATGCTGAACAAAACCTTGTATTTGGTGCCACCGACTGTCTTGTTTAGGCTTGAATGGGGAAGAGTTTCTAGAGACATGGGTTAGTTCAGCAAAACTGGCAATGGATTTTGAAGGGTTGGGGGGTGTAGTGGAAATACCGAGGCCCTGAGCTCAGGGTGTGAGTCACAGAAGGGAGCCATCCCCTTGACCCACCACAGCACTTAGACCCCTGTCTCTGTTAGCTCACAGTCCCTGTGCATAGGGTTGGCTGTGCCTCCATCTGTCTCTGTAACTAGAAGTCCTTGGAGGGGAAGCCCAACTTGTCACCTTCATTCCTATGTCCCCAGCCCTCATCCTATGCACCGTGCCTCTTCCTAAGCAGGCATCCAAAGCGCTTGTTGAAGGAAAGGCTTTGTGTCCTAGTTACAGCCCAGCCTCCACCAGATGCTCAAGGATTGCCCTGATTTTGCAAGGAGTGGCTACTTGGGGAAACTGAGGCATGCTTCTAGGTCAGGGTCCTTTTCACTCCCTGACTGCAATGAGACACATGCATCTTCAGCAGTGGGGAAGTGGCTTAGTCTAATGAACCTATAAATGAGGATTTTGTCTTTATTTTAATTCCTGCTCCGGTTCTGGCAAAGAAGCTTCCTTAGGCTGGGGTAGGGGGCGAACTGAGCTCCTGACACTGCCTCTTAGTCTTAGGGGGCTGCACAGTGCCCCTCCCTGATGATATCTTCGTAGCTGTTTGCACAACAGTCAGGGAGGAGGTGAAGCCCTGAGCCAGGCAGCTTGGCTGTCTCTTTAAATGCCGGGGTCTGTGTGGGAGAGGGAGGGGCCGGCTCTGGAGTGCGTGAAATTCCTGGGCTCCCCGGCAGTCTCAGGCTCCGAGCTCAGCCCTACACATCTCCTCTTGCATGCAACTCCCTAAGAGGGAGAGGCGAGCGTGTCCTCCCTCTCTCGCAGCCGCCAGCGTCTTGAGCCACCGCGGACCTGCTTTTCACACCTCCGACACCCTCCCTCCCTTCTTCCCCGCCACTCCCTCCAAGAGAGAGAGAAAAGGAGAAGGAAAGAGAAATATTCTGGAATTTGAACCTTTCCAAAGAGGAAACATACCCAGCAAACTCAGTTGATTAAACATCAAACAAACAAACAGATCCCAAATCTTCTGTTCAACTGGAAAGGTAAGGTATTGGGGGAGAGGAAGGCAGGCAGGATGTGAAACAACTCAAGGTTCTTCTTCGTTCTGGGAAGAGGTTGCTCCTGAGAGGGTAGAAGTTTTCAGTTGGGAGCGACCAACCTAGATTTTTTTTTTTTTTTTTTTTTTTTTTTTGATGCTGGATCAGAGAGTCTCAGCTGACCATGGGAATGGCTTTTCAGCTGCCTTTCTTTTCCTTCAGTTGCTCCTGGAAGTTGAGTTCTTTTGCTCCAGATGTTGGAAAAGTCAGAATGTTTTAGATTTTTTTTCAATCTTTTTTTTCTAAGTCTTTCTCCTATTTGCGTGGATTGCTTGTCTGAAATGATGTGTACCCATCACTTTATTTTGGGCAGATAGTTTTTTGGCATTTTGTAGCTACTTTCCCCCTAATTATTATTTTTGTTTCTGGGAAAAGGGCTGGTTCAAATGAGAAAGAGAAGGGACACTCTGAGGATCATAAGACAAAATTGAATTGAGACAGGGATTTCCCTAGCTGTTGAGGAATTAAGGGGTGTGTGTGTGTGTGTGTGTGTGTGTGTGTGTGTGTGTGTGTGTGTGTGTGTGTGTGTGTGAAAGTGAGAGAGAGAGAGAGAGAGAGAGAGAGAGAGAAAGAGAGATTTTTTTTTTGGAAGGGGTGTGAGAATGTGGTTCTTGAGTCTGAAGATTCAGGTTGGACTCTTGCTATCTTGTGAAGGTGGGCACAATTAGAGAAGGTGAAAAGGGGAGTGTGTGTGTGTGTGTGTGTGTGTGTGTGTGTGTGTGTCTGTGTGCGCGCGCGCGTGTGTGCTCCTGTTTGGATCTGTTACAAGGGAATCTTCTTCTCTGCCTTCCATTTGTTTATATTAATGATTTAGTAGCAGGCTTGCCTGAAAACTTCCACTCTGTGTAAGCACTGTGGGTTTTGTAAGCTCTCAGTGACCTTAAAGCCTGGCTCCATGTATTTTTTTTCAAGGCATTGTGTTGTACCCAGAGTTTTGGCTCTTTCCCTCTCTCTTTTTTAACCATGAAACTTAACTGCTTTAGAAACATCATCCTGATGACAAGGGAAAAATAATCTGTCCTCCCCCCACCCCCATCCCTTCCTAGGCCAGTGATGTAATACCAACCTATGGGCTCGGCTGCTTTGCAGGTGACTTACCCTGTGATTACTTGTTAAAAAAATATAAATTTCTTCCTCCCTCCATTAAATGACTCCTCTTTTGATCTGGATATAGAAATATCATCATGCAGTGAGAAAATTGTATATTTTGCTAACTCTTACAGGGGTTTAGGTAAAGGTAGGATTCCTTTCCCCTGATCATTGATTATTATTATTATTATTTTTAATGCAAAAGTCAGAGATCATTAAGAGCTAGGCTAGGATGAAGCAAGACACAGTCAGACCACCTAGAAAAAGTGGGAGAGCAGGAGCTGTCCTCTCCCCGCTTCCTTGGGTCATTCCCGCTTGGGGAGATAGTTTCCTTTTACTAGAGCAGTCCACCTCAACATTCCTAATTCTTCCTCGGCCCTGGGTCCTACGGAAGGCCCTGGGAGCATGAGGGCACTCCTCATCACACCTGGAGGACAGTGTAGTTTCAGGGGTCAGATGACCGTTTGCCTTTGTGATGAAGGTTCCAGTGGAAATTTGAACTCCCAGCGCACTGGGTGACTCTGTGCTCGGGATAGTCTATCTGGGGGCACCTGGAGGTTAGGTCTGGTGAACCCGAAGAACTAGCCCTTTATGAATTTGCCATTCTGGAGTAGAGTCTCCTTTCATCGTTCAAGGGCTTCTGCATCGCCTTTCGAGTTAAAATGGTCCCGCTGGTTATGATGGGCAAGTTTACCTAAGGGCTACTGGGTACGTGGCAGAGGGATGGAGGGGAGAGAGACATAGCAAGGCTGGTATTATTTTTTTTTAATCTTCTAACTTAATCTGCCTAAGTGATATTGGGGCAAACGATATTTCAGACGGGTGCTGGTTGTGCAGAGATATTCCTATTGTTTGATTTTTTTTTTTTGGTTGGGGAGTGGAGAGTAAGGGCTCTTGGCCCATTTTCTGCAGCCTGGGGTTCATCCTGTGAGCCAGTCTTCCTTCTGGAAGAGGGGGAAAAGACTGGACGCTGGAAGTTCATTATTAAAGTGAGCAACAGGGCTGGGTTAATTTTTTTTTTAAACAACCGGACTGTGCGAATGCCCTTTTCTGGAGCTTTCCGGCCCTTTCTAGTGAAATAATGATATAAAAAAATTGTTTCTTAAGATGAGGGGGCCATAAATCAAAGGGATTCTAGATTTTGAGAGACAACTACTTCTTTGCTTCTCTGGTATCTCCTTGTTATTAATTATTGGGGGTTTGACGGGGGTCTGGCCTCCTTTTTTGTTAATTTCTTTTTAACGCTGCGTTTCTACTGAATATGTTGATGATTTGCTTCTTATATAAGGGAAAGAATGTATTGAGGTGGATTGATGCTTGGGGTTTTGAGATCGGCTACTGAGATTGGGTGGCGGTTGGTGTGTTTGTCGATGTGCATGGTAGGAAGGTCTTTTCTTTTGGGTGGTGGGGGACAAGGGGATGATTGGAAAATGGTAGATGAACAGCTACGCGAATGGGGATATGAGGGGAGATGGAGATGAGGTCGGAAGTCATCGGTTTGCAGAATTTCTGTTCTGCAACCCCCTTTCTTTCGCTCCTTGGGAAAAAAAAATCCATTATCTCTAAAAACACATTATTCTTCAATTGGCCTTTTAGAGAGAAAAAGAGAGGGAGGGGAGGGGTTAATTTGGTAAGGGGGCTTGGTTGTAATTAGCCCACTGCTGCAAAACCGAGATAGAGAAATCCACCGGCACCAGCTTTGGGGGCACAGAGAGGCAGCGGGAGATGGGGGACAGGTTGTCAGTCTTAGATGAACAGCGGAGCGGTGGGGTTGGCGTTTGGGTATTGTGTGTGTTTGTGTCTCAGGCACTCGTGTAGTTTTTTCCACCCCACCACCAATTACCCCTTTATCCTCCCCTAATTCTGCCATGCTCTTGCCTTCTATTGCCACATGCATTGCTCCCCTACCCCGTACGCCCCTCCCCCTTTCCTCTAGCCCTTTCCATCTCCATGAGAAAATTCTGATTCTGATGGCTCTGCGGCTCTTTTTTCTTTTCTTTTCCTTTTTTTTTTTCAACACAACAGTGGTGCGATGGCCTTTCCTACATGCCACACGGATGCAGCCTTCTGATAGGAGGGCTAAGTCGGCACATCTACACACGCACTTGCACACGCTCTTGCACACACACTCTCACACAGGCGACCAAGGCTGGATTTTGTTTGGTTTCATTCCCGTCTGTGGCTCTCCCCGCCCCTACCTCCACCATGGCTCCTTTCCACCCATCTTCATACGGGCAATGCAGTAACGTTATCCACGTCTCTTCCCCACACTGCTCTCCTCTTTCTCCTCGCCATTATTCTTTCCCGAAAGCTGTGGTGTGTCGCAGTTCATGGGATTAGCATGTTGGAGAGCCTTTGGGGGAGGGCACCTCTTGAGAAGGGGATTGGAGTGGGGGTAGATGACATTAATGAAATTTTTTTTTTCTGTGCCAAATAAGCACCCAGTGATAATGATCCAATTTAACCATCCGTGTAATATGCGTTTGCGGCACATTGGAGGAAGGTTGTGGGGAAAGCAGAAACTGGACTGGGTTACCTCTGGGGAGATTTGCTGCTTGGACAGTAGAGAGAGACACTGCCCCCACACCCACACATATGTACGCTCTCTCACACCAACACGCACAGCTCTGCTCAGTGGGCTGTGTCAAGCCAGAGGGCACTGCAGAATGTCCCAGAGTTGTCGTTGTTAGTTGCGAAGATGGAGTGATGTCTTTGTCCTAACCAGCTCGCTCTCTGATGTCCGATGTCGACTGGTCTTGAAATTCTTCGTGGCTTTTGTGTTGCCTTTTGGGTGGGGGTTGGGGGGATGTTTGTGTTTTGTCAGACACCAGTGTGCCTCCAGTTGGACCACATGGGAGTGTCAACACCATGTGTGCGGGTCACGCAGGAGGCTGGCTGCCTGTTTGTATCGCCGGAGTGTGACTGTTGGCCATGACCGTGCGTGGGGCTCTGGAGAGGTGCGGGGGTGCCAGGGAAGGGAAGCTGACTTCCCTTGGGGAGGGGAGGGCAAAACCCGGGGATGTTCAGTGGGGGACAGAAGGCAATGGAGTGTTCAGGGTAGCTGAGAAGGGGGTGGAGGAGGAGAAACTGCTCGGGTCTCTCGTGGAAGCTTCGCGTGAGGTCCCCACGTCCCCAAACCAGCCTGTGGGCGGGGGTGCTCCTGGATGACTGGTGGGCGGATGCAGACTGAAGGGGGAGAGGTGGGCGAAATTGAGGGTTTCCCCACCACCTCCAGAGCCCAAGGGAGGAGGGCCCTGCCCGCCCAGCACCGGCCACCCTTGGGAGGCTCGGCCTTGGTCGAGGCTGCAGCCCGCAGGAGCTGAGATCACCCTGGGCCGGGAAAGCAGCCGAGCCCCAGTGCTCGGGGCTCCAGCTCCCTTAACTACCAGACGCCATTTTCTGTCTCCTTTGGCTAAAGGTGTGCCCCTCTTTATGCAATTATAAATGAAATTGGCAAACATTTTGCCTGAAAGAAAAAAAAAAAAAACCTCCCCAGAACAAAATGCTGATTGTCCTCCATTTCTGACATCCCTCTCCCTTCCTGGGGCTGACCTTGAAGAGTTAGGGAGAAAGGGTTACGTCATTGCCAGAGAAAGGGGAGAAAGAGGGAGCAGGATGCCTCTGGGGCAAAATTCTGTGCCAGACATAGAGGAGAGAATTCTCTTTGGATCCCCTCTGCCTTCTCCTTACATGACCCTTGTATGTGGAGGGGGGACTTGCAAAAAGTGGAAGTGCCTCTTCCGAAGCTTGCCTCCTAGAAATGCACCTGCCTGGTACCTTAGTCCCATGGCAGTATTCGGGCCTGGTCTCCCCAAGTGTGCACCTGCAGGGGGAAATGGCTGAGCTGCAGCTCTGACCCTTGAGGGCCAGACCTGGCTGCTCTGCAGTTTTCTAAGTGAGGCCATGCTGCTGGGCCAGCCACAGGTGGCAGTACTGGGCTCAGCAGGAGCTATGTGTGGGGCCTGCTCCCAGGCTCTTCAAGCAATGCCTGCTCCGAGAAGACTATTCTGATTGGCTTTCTAAAATACCCCACGTCCAGCCACTTTCCAGCCTGTTACCCTGCCTTTATTCAAATGGGCTAATTGCTACCTAGTACTATGTTATATATTGAAATGTTAAGGTGATCTTGTCTCCTCTAAAATGCAAGCTGCAGGAGCTCAGGGACTCTGTTTTTGTTCACTGCTGTGTTCCCAGCACCTAGGACGCTTCTTGCCACATAGTAGGTGCTCATTATATTTGTTGATTGGAGGAAGGAACCATATGGGTTTGGTATTGGGGTTGTCTCTTTTCTTCTCTAGCACTTTGGACTTGTCTTCTGGGAAAGCTGAACTTTGCCTCTGGCTGTCTTATCCCTCCCTGCAAGTCCCAGATCCGCAGGAGGGATTGGGAAGTGTGAAACTTCCTGATTGAGAAAGGTCTCCATGCCTGACTCAGAGAGACTCTGCCTCGTTCATCATCCCTGTAGTATTAGTCATCATCATCATAGTGGTAGTAGTAATAGTAGTGAATGACTGCCATTTTTGAGGATCTTAATATGTACCAAGTTCTGCACCAGGATGGGTTTTTTTTTTAAAGCATTCATGATCTCATTTTATTCTCCAAACTGCTCAGTGCAGTATGTTCTTATTATCTGCCTTGGACAGAGGAGGAGACCGAGGCTTAGACTTATACAAGTAATTTAGTAACCTGTCAATCAAGAATTTGAACTCCTATCTGTCTTATTCTAGAGCCCAATTCATAACCCTTAGGTTATACTATTAGAGACAAAAAGGAGTTGAACCATCATCTCATTCGGTGTCCTTAAATACAGATGAGAAAACTGAGGTCTCCAGAGATTAAGTGGCTTGTCCAAAGTCCTTTGCCAGGTTTGATCCAAAGACAAAGCTGGAGTCCAGGTTTCCTGGATGTCCAGGCATTTCTCTTTCCACACCATCATGCTGTCTTGTGGGATGTGGACCCCTTCTCAAAGGGTATTGTGTTAGTGGCAGCCTCAGGGCCCCTCTTAGTTCTCCTCCTTCTTCTGTCAGAGTAGTGTGTCTTGGTGAGGTGAGTGGGAGTAGGTGTGCCTTTAAAGAGGGTATACTTGACTTTTGCAAAGTAGAGGGAGATTGGAGGAGGACTGGTGGCCTATACACCAAGGTCACTGGAGTCTCTGAGAGCTAGTCAAAGTCATCCTCTGAATGTACTGGAGAAAGAGACTGCAGTGGTGTGCTCCAGGTTCTCAATCCCATGTAGCCATGCCCATTAAGGTTACTCTCATATGCAGCTGGGGCTTCATTCAGAAGTCTAAGCAGCTGGGACTGAATCCTGATGGCCTGGAAGCTTGTGTACTTCTCCTAGAGTGACTTAGCCCTTGTTTCTCAAAAAAAGGGAGGCATGGAGTTGGTCATTAGCCTTGATGTGTTTCATTTCTATGTCCAGTGGCTGGCTGGGGGGCGTGATGCCATGAAATGTGAGTGAAGGGCCCTTAGCAAATCCCTCTGCTTCACTCAGGTCCCAGGAACTGACCTTGAACTATGGAGGGGTTAGAC
The DNA here is from genome assembly GCF_006229205.1 of Suricata suricatta. Lineage (NCBI taxonomy): Eukaryota > Metazoa > Chordata > Mammalia > Carnivora > Herpestidae > Suricata > Suricata suricatta. The sequence goes on along the minus strand of NC_043708.1, from coordinate 23,263,002 downwards.
ACCTCCTAACTGTGTGTGTGTGTGTGTGTGTGTGTGTGTGTGTGTGTGTGTGTGTTTTGGGGGTCAGGGTGCTGGGGGAAAGGAGGCCAGAGTAAAGTGGATTCTGAGAGCCAGGGAAGACTTACCCTGTGCCTGGACCTTGAGACAGGGCATGAAGCTGTTTCTGTGCGACCTTGAGATGGGGTGACCAGATGCCCTGGTTTGCAGAGACAGTTCTTGTCTAGGCCTTTGTCCTAGTGTAATTATTAACTCTCAAAAGTGTCCTGGTTTGCATGATAAAATATATAGTCATCTTTCTTTGAAATGGCATCACCCACTTTCTGTTAATGGGTAGAGAGAGGAAAGGGGAATACAAGAGACAGAAATCCCATTTTAGGAAGGTGACTGGGAGTAGAGCCTTTCCCCAGAGGTACTTCCTCTTGTCCCCCATTTTTAAAGGATGAAGCCTGGAATCTTTTGGTTGGTTTTACTACCAACATCATCACTACTACTAACCTCACTCACTACTCTTACTACATTACCAGTAGACAACATTTGAGTGCCAGATACTATGCTAAGCCCCTGACATGCATTATCTCCCTTAATCTTGCCAAATCCTATGAGGTGGGTGCTATTATTATCATCTCTATATTATACCCCCTCCCCCGAGGCTGAAAGAGGTTAAACAACACGTCCAAGATCCTGTGAATAGAAATGGCAAGGTCATGATTCAAAGTTGGTGGCCTTGGCTCTGATGCCTCTGGTCTTAAGACCATTGTCTCACACCACCTCTTTGGGCCTGTCCTCTTGTTCCCCAAGTCTGGGAACCTGATTCTGAGAGTTGACCCACTTGCTGAACATCCTAATTCACAACTCTGGGACATGCTGAAGATTTTGTTGCCAGTCAGTTGCTGCCACTTTAGGCTTAGGGGGAGGACACTGCTGGCCTTGTAGTGACAGTGTTGGTTGTCTTTTTGATGACATGCAGAAACTCTGTTCCCCATGGGAACCTTCTTCTTCCTTGCTCAGGCACCTTGTCAGAGGAAGGAGTTTAGGTGGTTTGGGATGGTGATGAGTTGGCAGAAGGCAGAGAACCTGCAATGTATTTCTCTCTGCTTTAGTCTGTGGCCCTGATCCTTGATGGATCCACACTCCCCAGGGCCCCCACAGTAGGGCGTGACCCTTAGTGGGAGAGTCCAGTGAATGAACTGTCCTGTAGCACCTGCTGTAAGCAAAGCATGGTGTTCTGTCATAGTTCCTTTAGATGGGTAGTGTTCTCATTTGTCTGACAAGGAAACCAATGGGCTTAAATAGCTTGTCTAAGATCAGACAGAAATAACAGACCTTGAGTCTGACTCTAGACTTCATGCTGTTTCCAAGACCTTGTGCTGCTTCCCACCCTGAACCCTGGAGGAGAGGGGTCAGGAATTGGAACATCTAAAATGGGGACTAGAGGAGGGGAGGCCTTCAGCTCAGCTCTGGGGCTGAGGGCTGGAGGGGGCACCCAGGGCTAATCATCCTGGTCAGGCAGGGCAAGACCACTGCTGAACCCTCAGTTGGATGAGTGCTGGTTCTACTCTGGGGGAGGAGGAGGAAGGTAGGGCTCATCCACAGCTTCACAGGTGGAGGCTGGGGCATCGAGAAGAAGGTACCTCTTTCCCTCAGGGAACAGTGATCTATGTACTGAAACCAAATCCCACCTTCTGTCCCCTGTGTCAGCATCATCAGATCAAGGGTAAGAAGTGATGGGTGGTCTCCCTACCCACAGCCAGGGAGGGGGACACACAGAGGGAAGAATCTGGGATTCCCCATGCTGGAGGGCTCCACGGGGAAAGGAAGAACTTTTTCTTGGTTGAGAGGCATTTTTTTTCTGGCTGAGGGGATGGTCTGAGGCCCCCAAGCTGAGCTGCATTAGCTTCATTGCAGTCCCATTGAAGTCTGTGTTTATTTTTCCAATAATGTGTTAATTAAACATCGATTTCCGGGTGGAGGAAAGGGAATTGGATTGCTAGAGCTAAATGGAGTGAGGAGGATGGGGAGCTGGTAAGAGGGGCCCCAAACTGGAGTCAGCATTTTGCAGCATTGCCCCAGGGGGGTAGAGGGGAGCTAGGGCTGCCTCTTTCCCAGGCTCTATATTTGGAATTGCCATCTCCCCATGAGCCTTTAGGAGGCATCTTTTCTACCCTCTGGCTGCCAGAGCAGATGGAGAGCGTTCTTTGATGAACCTCAATTCGAAGAGGAGAAATGATTATTTCTCACCTTCCCCAGCATCTTTGCATCGTGGAGCTACTCTGTGCCAGGCCTCCTGTTGGGTTCTTTCAATAAACATGGGGCTAATACTTTTATATCCCCACTTTGAAGATGAGGAAACTGAGGCTCAGAGAAGTGAAGTGGCAAGTTTAAGAGCAAAGAGCTGGCAAAGTCTGGCAAGAAAGGGAGCCCTGGAGGAGTAGAAAGTATCTGAGGTTGGCAGAACAGCTGTCAAGGGCCGAAGCTCCTGTGATGGAAAAAAAGAAAAGAATGAAGCATCTAATAGGCTAATAGGCAACAAACAGAACCATTTGATATTTGATCATTGGCCAAGATTGATTGAGCTTTTCCCATGTGCCAAGAGGTGCATTAAGTGCCTTGCATGTGGCTTGCGAGGATGTGGTGGCTAAGTATTAGGGAATGTTATTCCCATTTTAAAGATGAGGAAGTTGGGGCATGGAGAGCTTAACTTGACTGAGGTTGCAGAGTTGGTAACGGAGCTGAGATAAAAACGGAGGTAAAACTTCAGTAAAGAGGACTCTGGGAGCCTTCCCAGCTGTGCTCCATTGTCTCCTACACACTGAGGTCACAGGGCCTGCTCACCAAGTCACCTACAGCATCTAGGAGGGAAATATGTGGGGCGCTTGGGATGGTTGCTCTGACAAGATTGTGTGCCTCGGGAATATCTGGGGTCTTGCCATGTGAACCCCATGTCCAATCCTTCCTCAGCCCGAGCCTCTGGTTGGGCCAAGGCCATTCTGGGGTGCTCACGGCTTCTCAAACTTTTCTGCATATTAGAATCACTGTATTAAATACCAAACCTATGTTGTACCTCATATTAATTAAGTCATAATATTTAGGGGAAAGGCCCTGGCATCAGTGTGTTTTAAAGCTACCTGGGTCATTCCATCAGGCTTGCAAACCAGTGGTTCAGAACAGTCTCTGTCACCAAGCAGGTGCTAGTAGGCTAGGGCAGTGTCTGTTTCCAGAGTTATGTTGGAATTGTGGAAGTAATTGGTTATACACGCCCAGGACCCAGTGGGGGCAGTGATTATCTTGATCGGTTTCCTTCTCATTAGAGTAGCATCTTTCAGAGTTTGGTATGCAGCAGCATGTCTGGGGGGCTTCTATAAAATGCATATTCTCAGGCCCACTGCACATCTGAGTTTGGAGTTCTGGGGTGGAACCCAGGAATCTGCATTCAAAGTGAGCACTTTCAGTGGCTGGGTGAAGTCATGACATACAAGGCCAGCCTCAGAGCCCCCTCTGTTCCACGCCAGTACTTGTGAAGCCCTCTCTCTTTGGAGAGCAAAACGGCGAGGCCAGGGACTGCTGTGGTTACCTGTTGCTCTGTGAGATGTGGCCTTTCTTGTTCAGCACCCGCTGGCCACTACTGGCATGGGAAGGCCTGTCACCTGGCTTGGGTCCCTGTTACCCACTGCCAAGCCTTGCGTGGTGCCCTGTGCACCGCAGCCCCGAGGGAGGAGAGGAAGATCCCAACCTGGAAATTCAGCAGGCTCCCTTCTCAGGTTTAAAAAAATCAGAGTAAATCTCTGCACAACTTGAGTGTTTGGAAGTCTGTCAGCAGCAACCATCCTGAGTCTTCCCCAGGGATCAGTGAAACAGCTTCTCTAGGGCTCATTTTAAACTTTTCTTCCAAAGCTGTCAAAAAACAGAGAATAGTCAGAGACTCTCAGAGCTGGAAGGGACCTTGGTGATCATCCATGCCAGCGCTACTATTCTATTCATCTATTCAGGCGTTTATTCATCCGATAGATATTTGTTAAACACCTACTATAGCCAGGCACCATACCAGGTGCTGGGAATATAGCCATGATCAAGAGAGACACTTGGTTTATCCCTAGTGGAGCTTAAAGTTGGGTGGAGAGGCAGATATTAAACAACACAAATACATATGTAATTATTCATTATGATGAGTGCTTCGAAGGAAAAAGTATGGGGGGGGCACTGCGAATTTTGGAGTCCTGATGTAGCATGATGGTGTGGAGGAAATGACAGTTGAGACGGATCGAGTGCTCACTCTGCACAGGCCCTAATGTACCACCTCACTCTATCTTCACGCGTAGTCTCAGAAGGGGGTACTACTGTTATCATTGTCTTCTTGCAGATGCAGAAATGGGGCACAGAGAAGTGCCCAGGCTGGGATGACAATTGAGTTCTGTCTGATGCTCTTCTCCCACCTCAAACATCCCATCTCAGAAGACCTGGTATTTGTTCTGAGGGCAGAGGATGAGGTAGGGGCGAAGACAAAACAGAGAAGTTAAGAAAATGCTGATAAGGGGCACCTGTGTGGCTCAGTTCAGTTAACCGTCCAAATTTGGTTTAGGTCATGATCTCATCGTTTTTGGGTTCCAGCCCCATGTTGGGCTTTGTGCTGACAGCTCAGAGCCTGGAGCCTGCTTTGGATTCTGTGTCTTCTTCTCTCTCTGCCCCTCCTCCACTTGTGCTCTGTATCTCAAAAATAAATAAATGTTAAAAAAAAAAAAAGAAAATGCTGATAATTCTGGCCATTTATGGAGCTCTAGGTGCCAAGTATTGTGTCCAAAATTAAGTCACTGAGTATCTGCAATAACTAAGAACAGTAGGAATTCTTATCCCCTTTTTGCAGGTGAGGAAACTGAGGCTCTGAGGGGTGAGTTTACATATGGTGGACACTCTGAATCTACCCCATCTGTGCTGCTTGGGTCTCCCCTGTTGGGCAGTGCTAACCACAAAGAGTGGGTGACACTGGGGGTTCCCCCAAGGCCCACAGGCCTGCCTGTTCTGAGCCAGGGAGAACCCAGAGAAAGGGTGAATAAAGGACCTCTCTGGGGCATGGCTGCCCCTCTGTGTCATGAAAAGTCTCCATTTTCCTTTCCTCTTGCAAGAACCACCAGGCCAGCCTTCTGGGTCTGCTGGCCCACAAGCCCATAGAGAACGCTTACACTCTGTCCTCCACCTTTCAGCCCCACCTGTTGCCAATTAGTGAGATGCTGGTCACCTGGAATTCCCTCCCTCCTCCTCTGAACACTCTCCCTGTGTTCATTGAGGTCTCCTCTGCCTTTGAGCTGTGGGGTCCTCTGGCCCACCCTGAGCTGATCTGCACTGAGCAGAGGTGAGTCAAGGTAGGAAGAAGTATAGGGACTCAGGTCATGGACTTGGTCTAGAGTCATGAGGTAGAGTCAGGACCATGTGTGAAGAGAAAGGAAATGTGTTCATAGGGCACTGATGAAATATTAAATTCCTGAAAAGTTTGCTAGGACTGGGGCCTCATTTCTTTAGCCCCCTTTCTGACCTAACCTGCAGGTGAGCAGATCTGTGTAGGCAGACAATGCCCCATGAGATGGAGCCCTCTCTGTGCCCTGCTGAGGTTCTCTTCCAGGATTGATGGGGTGGTTCCGGCCAGGGGGGTGCCAGAAGTGGGCAGTTGACCTTTTTGTCTGATTTTATCCAGCCTTTGGAGTGGTGGAGGCTGCCTGAGTACTATGCTTGGAGTCTGATGAGGCTCACGCTTGAAGGCCACTCCCCAAATTAGTGGAATTGAGACAGAAAAGAGAAGTCAGGGAAACTTTCTCCGAGAAGGGGTCGGATGGGTGGGAGGTAAGGAGGTTGGCTTGTGTATGGGCTGTGGCATTTGGATGACTGTCACACACTCTTTTATCATATGTGTGTGGTTATTATTTTTCTACATTGAACTCCTTGTAAAAGTAACTTGTATTCTTACTACAGAATATGTTTGTTATAGAACACTTAGAAAATACCCAAAACAAAAATAAAAAGTCACCTGTAAATCCCCCCTTTAGAAATAACCAGTGGGAAAATTTTGATAGCTGTCCTTCCAGCTTAATTTCTAAGCCTCCACAAACCAGGGTGTGTTATTTTGTTTTTAAAAAAGTCCATTCTCTCATTTAACAAGTACTAATTGAGCGCCCACTCTGTGCCAGGCACTGACATCACATTTTAGAAACTCTCACACTAGCTTGATTTTTCACTTAAAGATATATCATGAGCACTTTTCACAACAGCCTCTCATGCCGTTGAGCTTCCAGATTTAGATTTTGGGTGTAATAAGGCAGTTGGCAAATTTTGGCATCCTATATCTTCTGTCTTAAGGAAGGATTGCTGAGCTTCTCTTTTCCTTGGTACCTAAGGCAATCACCATATTAGACCCTTTGGGAGAAAGTGTGTCCTTTTATCAGGAAATAAGGAAGGACAGACAGTAGAAGGTTTGAAGGGTGGGAAAAACCCTGGCGCTGATTTAGTGTTAGAGTCTGGGACTTCTCCCTATGGGGGATTTGGCAAGGAGAGATCCCATTCTCTTATCTAGAACCCTAGTGTCCTAGAGAGTGGGTGGAACCTTAGCACATTGCTGGTTCACCTTCTTCAATGTGGAGATGGGGGCCAGGAGCAGTTAAATGACTTGCCCAACAATACACAGGTGGCTGATGACAGAGCTGAAGCTGAAACTTGGGGAGCCGAACGGGGAGAGTTGCATGGCGATGTTTGGGGGTAGATTTGATGGAAGTGGTATAGAGGGAGCCCATTCAGTGACCTTGCTGGGGTTTGGATACTGTGTAGAAAGGCAATTTTCAATTCAGGTCTGATTTGCTGACCCTTCATCGATCTCCTACCCCATTCCTTATCCACAGTGAACTCCATGCCGTTATCTCTCATGTGCACCTCTGTGGGTCTGTGGAGGCCTAGGAGATGGGGTGTGAAAGAAGAATGCCCTCTGGAAGGCCAATATCATGCACAGACCAAGCTGGCCATAAATTCAATTTCACAAATATCTTCAGGGCACTTCCTTTGCCTCAGGGGGAGGGTGGGGCATTGTGTTTGGTGCTAGGGGTACAGAAGAGAGTAATGGTTGACATTTTTCTAGTGAAGGACATTATGAATGTATGCAATCACACAGAAAGCCTAGATCCAGGATAGAAGGAACCACATGGGCTTTCCTGGAGGGAAGGATTACTTCTAGAGAGGGAAGGGAGTGTGAGGAAGGTTTCACTGACAAGGTGGAATTTAAAGAATGGCATCTGTAGATGGAAGAGAAGGACTGAGCATGCTAGCCCAAGGAAACCATGTAAGGGAAGGCAAGAAAATGAGGAATTTGTCCTCAGTACATAGGAGATTGACCTTTTATAGCACATAGGTAGAGGACTGAGTGAGAGATGGGGCTGGAGAAAGATGTTCTTGCTCATTTTCAAAGCACCTGGAATGGTAAGTGTTTCAGTTAGGATGATTTCAATCAATAGAATCCCAACTCAATCTGGCTCAATATAGAGGGAGCTCTAGGGGATGGAGTTTGGAGTTTACACACTCAAGTTTTAGAGAATGGGCCTCAGCTGTGGTTCAGTCTAGGGTTGCCCAGTATTGTCAGGGCCTGAGGCTGACATGGTAGTACTCAGGCCCTACTACTCAGGCCCATGGTAGTAAAATGGCTCTGCAGCTCTAGAGCTCATGTGTGCACAGCTCACCCTTGAAAGTTAGAAATAACTTCTCTTCCCCCAGCCATTGAACAAAAGTCTTGGGCTTCCTTTTAGCTGGAACAACTTAGGGCACATGTCCCTCTCTGAATGAGTTGTAACAACTCTGAGCAGTGATGACCTCTTGCTCTGTCCTGACAGCAGGCGGAGACTTCCAGTCCCGAGCATGTGGCTGCTTCACCATGAGTGGGGGTAGAGGGGATGCTGGTTGCTGCAGGATAGTGGGCAAAGACATTAGGACTTTTGTGTGTTCATGTCCTGGGGAACCTGAGACATATTAGAACATCAGGGTGGCCTTTTCACCTTTGTAGTAAGAGAACTTCAGAGATGGGAAGGGGAAGTCACTGAATTTCCAGAATTTGGAGGAAGGAGGACACTGCCTGGCTGACATGGCTCTACTCTCTCAGCAGAAGCCACCAGGCTGGATCATTGAGCTCAGCCCGGAATATGGTCCCCGTGGGTGCCTGTGACTCATCCTGGCACACGGGCAGGGAGGAGGAAAGGCAGAGCAAGAGGGTAACTTACAAAGGACCAAGCCAGTCTTCATCTATCAACAGCATTCTCCTGTGGTTTTTGTCATTCTTCAGCGTAAAGAGGCTAAGGTGTTTTAGGAAAGCCTGAGGGTTGGTGCTTCTTGCAGAATACTTTTAAAGGGCCTTGTGGTTTCCCAGGTGGAGCCTGAGGTGCAGGAACTCGAGTTCATGCCTTATGGATTTAAAAAAAAAATTCCTTTTGCAGTGTGTACATGCACAGTTCCTCCTGGATCAGCTCTGATTGATAGATGCTTTGGCAACATCCCCATGTCCTCAGGGATCCGATGGCTTCAGAATTGCTTTGCTGGTTTCTGGTCATATTTAGCTGGCCCTTGCTGGGCCGTTATGTGCTCTGGACCATGTTTGGAGAATTAATTTGCTTTATGCCTCAAAACCCATAGGATGCTTTTTGTTTCTGTGCCCTGAAGTGAAGATAGAAGTTTTACTAGGGTATCCTGCCCTGAGCTGACAAAAAGGGGGCTCTTCTGCCTTGGTAATTTTCCTCCTCCATGTGACTTTGAGTAGTTGGAAATCGAGCTAGAATGGTGGGATGGGGGTAGAGGGCCTGGGATATGGTGCTCTTGGGTTTCAGGATTGTCCAACTGGTCTGAGCTGACTTTTGGGTGAACTATAGACTTGGGGCAAGGGAGCCATGTTTAAATATTAGCTGTATCATTCATAGTCATGTAGCATTGGACTTTTGGCCTTTAAGTTTCAAAGAACAGGTGGGGAGGATCTACTGTGTTCCAGGACTGTCTGGACCATGCAAATATTTCTTGTTCTGCAATAGCCCTGGAGGCAGCAATAAGAATGGCCCACTAAGTCACTGGGGGGATGCTTTATGCATGTATTGTGTCTGAACTATTTCTGTGCTATCGGGCTTCTCATGATATGGCCCATGAGGCAAGTAGCATTATCTTCACTTTATAGATGATCAGAATTAAAGCTCAGCAAGGTTAAGTAACTTGCCCAAAGGCTCTCAGCAAGTAAGTGAGATATGAATCCAGTAGTTTCTGATTTGAAAGCCTGAAGTGCCCTGGGTATCAGAATGTGGCAGAAAAGCATGAGTTTTTGGATCAGACATGCAGACTTAGACTTAGGAAAACTTCCTGCTGCTTTTCTATTAGTCAAGTGGATTCCTCACCTCCTGAGCCCTGTGTCATTGTCTATAAGTCGGAGTTGTAACATTGTCTTTGTTGTTGGGGGTGGCTCAGAATCCAATTACTTGTCCAAGGCTATTTTGTAGTTGGTATGGGGAAGATTAGAACCCAAGTGATCTGATGCCACATCCATGCTCTGCTCCCTTTTCTGTACCACTTTGGTTCTGCCTGGTCTACAGCAGCCATAATCATGATACTGATGATGGAGAGAATTTTTATTTTGTGTCAGTTGGATTGTGCTAATAGCAAGCCTCTGCTTCTGGTGATGGGTGGGACAGGCCAGGAGACTTTCTTTTCATCTTTCTGCCTCCTAATATTTTGACCTGGGTTTTCTTAGAAGCAGGAGTTGAAGGAATGAGATCAGAGATAAGTGGAAAGGTGAGCTGTTAGGGTCTTGGGGTTTTGGGGATAGGGTATGTCTAGACAGGAGGTTAGAGAAATCATCAGCTGGCTGACTGGAACATGCCTGAGTCCTTCTTGTGTGCTATGGAGGAAGGGGAGTTCCTAAGTGGAGTGGGTATCTTGGGCTCACTGTGTGCTCTTGGGACTTTTATAAATGAACACAGAGGGGACACCCATGTGCCATATGACTGTCCTACTCACATCTGTGGAAGGTTGATATTGTTACCCTCAAATTAGAGATGGAGGGACAGGATGGAGGGACTAAATTGCTGATTGCTCCCCTAGACAGTGAGTGGTGTCAGAACAGGATTCAAAAAGCGACGCTGGATCTAAGACTTTTCTACTGCAGGCTGTCTGTGTTTTGAAAAACTTGCCATTATGCATATTTCACAGACTCTTAAAAGATTCTAGTCTAACTCCCATCTTCTGATATTTGAGGAAACTGAGGTTTAGCAGTCATCTGATTTGACCAAGATTCCCCAGAGAGAGGAGCCACCTGTGATTAAGGCCATGGGATTTCCAGGCTCATGATTACCTCCCAAATGTGCAGCAGACACCTGCAGTGCCTGCCCAGGGAGGAGCCTGGCAAGAATTGATGGGACACTGAGGCTACAGCACTGAAGGTTGGTGTTTAGAGCCCGATTTCGAGTTCCTTGGATACTCAGGGGCAAATCAGGAGACAAAGGTAAAAGCTTGTGCATAAGAGGTAGATCACTTTGGGGCCAGGGTGACATGGATGTTCAGGCAATGAGAATAATTACCGATCTCCTAAGGAGCTAAGGCTCAGCATACTGAATGGGGGAGGTACAGGCTGTCATGGCAATTGAATTGGCTTTCTGGTTATTATAATCTGGATTTCTTTAGGTCTGAGTCTTGGCCTTTGGCAGCAGATTGACTCAGATGTGAATACAGATGAGTCTATTCTGTGTGTATAAATTTTGGGCAAGTAACGCCCCCTTTCAGAGTCTCAGATTTGCCATTTGTTTGACAAAACAGGAATAAAGTCACACCCACCCTTAGATTGGTTTGGAATGTCAAATGAGGACTTGTAGGTAAACTGCCTAGTTTAGTGCTCTCACTGGCCTGGGTCCTCTCACTTCAACTCAAATTTGAACATCCACCTGCTTAGCTATCATCTGTACCTGCTGTTGGACACTAATTCAACTCAAACTCTCTGTGCTTTTATGTCCTTTAATTTCCCCTCCTATCCTGCCCAGTCTTTCCTGTTTTAGAAGTAAGCAACTCCATCCTCCCAGGTGCTCACACCTAACACACTTAGGATTCTTGTTGACTCTTTTCTTGCTCTCATGTCCCAAGTTCAAGCTATCAGTAGAGCCTGTAGGCTCTCCCTTGAAAATGGACACAGAATAGGGCCATATGTCTTACTCATGTGGCCCAAACTGCTGCCACCACCTCTTGCCTGGATTATTACAAGGTCTTCCTTACTGCACTCCACTCTTGATTCCGTGCATTCTTTTCCCTCCACACAACAGGCTGGAATGATCCTTTAATGAAAGTAAAATTATGTTACTGTGCTCAAAACTCTCTAGTGGCTTCCTATGCAGAGAACCATGGTGGAGATCCCTAAGTATGACTGCAAAGCCCCACCAGATCTGGTCCCAGACCTATCCACCCTCTTCTCCTTTCATTTTCCTTGCTCGTGCTGCTTTTTGAACTTGCTAAGCCTACTCCAACATCTGTGCCTTTGTTCTGGTCACTCTCCTGGGTGTTTTCATTCCCCAGGTCTCTGTACAAATAAACATCCTTGGGCAAGCCTTCCCAGCTACCCTTCTAGAATAGTATGCCCCTCCTCAGCCCTCAGATCCCCTTGTTTCACCTAATTCTCACAGCACTTTATACCATCTGACATAGTACACACATGTTCATTTTGTATATTGTCTGTCTGCCTGAGTACGACCTTGTCACCCCGAGGGCTGGCTGGGACTTGTTTTGTTCACACATGGCACCTCGCAAGGGGTGAACACCTGCTGGATGGATGAGTGCCCCAGTCCCTGCTTCCATAACTCAGATGCCTTGTTACAGTGGGTCACTTCTTGCTTAGTCCTTGAGAGTTGAATGAGAATGTATTATCCCCTTTCATTCTTCTTCATGATCCACCTTCTAGAGACAAGGCCTGGGACTTTTTGAAATAGCTTTCCGTTTTCTTCCTCATTAAAAAAGGAATGCATGTGCCATGTACATTGGAGGGGAAAAGAAGAAAGAGAAACTCAAAAGTCAGCAAAATAAGAAATGCATGAAGAAGAATATGAAGATCACTTGGAATCCCACCTCTCAGAAGGAATCGCTGTTATTGTTGAGATGCCCACTCCCAGATTTTCCCCTAAGTTTTCTTTCTAGGGGAGAGGGTTGAATTGGGAGGGGCATTCTACAAATGAAGGTATTATTAAGGATACTAATGACAAAATGATGGTGACAACTGTGGAAAGGTATGGCTAGGAATTTGATGAATCAGTGACTCTCTTTCTATCTTAACAAGTTGGCTTGTTTCTAACCAGATAAGGTCACATATAGGAAAGGTATAAGGGAAATTCATGTTCGCCTTGTTTTGCTTATTTTTCAAAACTTCTACTGGATGGAGCATTCTTTAAGGCCGTGGGAGCTGTGTATTTCAGTACAAGCACCTGTATAACTAGTGTGGTGTGTGGGGCTGGGTTGGAAGGCTGGGGACTGACAGTAGTGGAAGGACTGCTTACCCTGTGCCCAGAGTTTAATGTACAGTAGTTAACGCATTTAATTCTCCTGGCAACCTTGTATGGTAGGCATCATGAATTGCATTTTATAGAGAGCACAGAGAGTCAGGGAGAGGTCAAGGAACTTCCCTAGGTTTACCCCCTGTGGGGAATGCTGTATGATTTGAACCCAGGAGGCTATGTTCATAACCACAATGAAACACACTTCCAGAGCAGTCATGCTGGAGGGGCAGGTGGGCCAACGTGAAAGTACATTCAATGAAGCCGAGGGTGAGGCTATGACTTTCCATGGGAGGATCCCTTATAGGGATCCCCCAGGCCCCCAGAGTTGGTCTACCACATGGCCAGATGGGCTGTTAGAGCCTGGCTCTGTGTCTTTGGCTGAAAGGTTGTCTGGTGCTTGTGCCACCAATGTGAAATAATGAGGAAAATCTGGAGATAGGCATGGTTGGGAAACCAGACAGCCACCCACTCATATCGTTCTTTAGTTTAGGACATTTGTGACAATTGAGTCCCTGCAGATGGATGTGGGGTTCCAGAAATTGGGGGTGAGCAGGGGTATTAAACCATCCCTTCTCCTCTTTGAGCTGTGTGCAAACTCTGGATATGTGACCCTGGTGATGGGGACTGCAGGGGCATGGGTGGGAGGATGTCTTTTGCATTCATGAAAACTGTGGACCAGTGGACCGAGGAGTAGACTTAAAATTCTTATGGGTGGTGCTATGTGGCCCCAGCAGGGGGGGTCTGAGTTCTAGCTTTGCTCCCTTCTGCCCTGAGCAAGGGGTATGTATGGGTGTGTATGTGTGGAAGTGCAGGGTATGTATTGTTTAGGTGTTGTTAACCCTGTCTGAGAGAAGGAGATCGCTCCTGGGCTTAATGCTGCTCAGATGTCAAAAAGATACTTACATTTAGGTCTTATCCACAGAGTGAGAAGATGCTTGTGCTTTCACTGTCACTCCTGAGTCTTACAACCTGAGTGGGATGAAGAGCAAGAGGGATTCTGAACTCAGATGATGGTATGGGGTTTGAGGTTGGGTACTTATTTATGCTTTAGCTGAGTAGGAAGTATTGAACTCACCATTGCTCTGCAAAAATAGCTTGTCTCTCAGTTCTGTTTCTCAGGAAAAGAGAAGTCCTCTTGGATTCCATTCATCCAACAAATCTTTATTGAGCACCTGCTGGGTCCAGACACTGTGTTAGGTCTTGGAGATGGAGTAGGGGCAGCAGTGTGGGTGACAGTTGGCAGACTTGAGGCATATTCTGGTGGTCCCCTTGACCTGAGTGGATGATAAATTGGATATGGGGATAAGGGAGAGATCAGTGGGGAGAATGACTCCTGGGGTGTTGATGTGAGTAGCCATCAGAAGCTTGGCATCAGAACTCCTCTCCGAGGGAGGGTGGCATGGCTCCAGATTGCTGGGGCAGATTTCACATAATTCAAAAAGGAGAGGTGAAGGGAAGGCCCTGAGAAGTGTCAGCCAGTGAGTTTGAATCTGAACCTGAGAATTTTCCTCTTCCTTACAAGAAATTGCTGCTCATCAGTACTTCCTGATTTCTTCTCAATCTGCCCAGTGCCTCCTACCTTCGTGGTTCACTACTTCAATATGGAATAAGAATATGGGGAGGAGAAATGGACTTGTATGACCTTTATCAAGCTAAGAGAAACTTCATAAAACCCGTTCAGCTTGGGACCCAGGAAGATAGATCAATCCATGTCCAGTTCTGATAAAGTAGATATCATTGTCACAGATGACTCTAGCTGTTAATCTTCTTTAAAACAATTATGAAATTATGGAATGTTAGTGCTAAAATAAAACCTTGGAGCTTGTCTAATTTAACCCAAACCCTCTATTCTAGGGATACATAAACACAGGTTTAAAGAGGTTAAAGATTGCATAAAGTCACATAGCTGGTTGGACATGGGGAAATAAGATAGCTTAAGTAACTGTAAAGTTGGGGAGAGGAGGTTGGAAAAGCACCAGAGAAAGGGTTCCCAGAGAGCCAAGTCAGTGCTATTTAGGAAATATAGGCTACCCCGGCAGTCTGCGGTGGGGAGGGTAAAGCCCCTGTCCTGTAAGCAACTGGCTCTCTCACTAAGAAATCTGAGTATCAAGTGAAAGTGGAACTGAAGGGACAAGATTACAGCTGAACTGGTGAGAAGACAGAGTTCAAGGTTATCTGTCAGTCCATGCTTTTGGAAAGTCCTCTCTCCAGGCACTGGAGCCATTGATGTGTCAAGGCTTGAGGGCCACTTTCTTTGTGTCTTTCCCTGCCTCATCCTACTTTTCTGGTTAATTCTCCCCCTCTGCCTCTGGGCTTTGACCCACTGGAACTAGAGCATGGAAGAGCACTGCCCATGCTCTTGTCCAGTGGAGATGATGCAAGCTGGGTTTGGGGCAGGAGAATGATGTGAGAGCCACATCATCCACTCTCTCTGTGTGGTAAGGGTTTTCTGGGTGTAATGGCTGAGTGGAATGGTTAAAAACCACAGATCAGTCCCATTGCAGCCTTGCTTTGGCATTTTGATAGGATCTGTGTTTGAGTGTAGAAAACTTCAGAACTTTTTTTTTTGATATTTAAAATGGAGGTTCACATCAGGGCTGTGAGTTCTGGCTAGTACCTAGAATTTAGTCCCAGCCCATTGGGCAAGAGTCTACTGGGAAGATGGAGCCTCGACGGCCACCTGGGTGAGGTCCTGACCTCTGATGTGCTACTTCGCTGAGCTCTAGGGCAGCTGTGGCTCAGTGGATCAGAATGTAGACCCCTAGAATGTGTGGACAAGGTGAGGTCATTGCCACCTTTGCCCCTAATTGGTCAGGGCCTAACCTGGGATAGTCTAACTTCATCTGTCAGGAGAAGGGAGGGCAGACTTATCTACCATGTTGACCTGGCATCTCTGGCAGAATAGGAGAGCCACTCAAGCTGAGTGTGTTAATAGGAGGATAGTGTGAGATATGCCAGAGTGAGCAGAGGGCCTCCAGAGATGGATGACTAAGTGTATGGAGGAGCAGTAGTCACAGAGGGGGCAGAGTGCTGCAGCATCCTGAGGTGGACATCTTGGTCCCCATTCTGGTCAGTGCCTGTCTGGGCCTGCATTTGAGTCTTGAGTCCTCTCAGGGGCCCAGCCTAATTCTTTGCCCTGGCTGGCACTGACCCCTTGGCACTGATTTGAGTGCCATTTGTCTTTGTGTCTGATCTGCAATGTGTGCAGATGCAGAAGTGGCTCAATTGATGACCTGTCTTCTGGAGCACTCAGGGGATCTTGGGAGGCTTGGTTGCTCAGACATTACAGAGGTGTTAAGAAGCTCTTGGTGGAGATCTGCTTGGGAGGTTAATTTTTACTGTTCCCCTACCTCTCTCTCTTACTCTCTTTTTTTACCCCTGTCTGGTAACCTTTGCTCAATTTAAGTAAGTTTTAAATCTCCAGCTGAGATAATATTTAAGGACTGTAGTTCTTGAAAAATTAGTTCCCAGAGAAAGCAAGGAAAAATCAACATAAAGTGGCTACTGTGAGCCAGGATTGTAGCAGGCATTATCATTGTGTTATTCATTTGTTTCTTCACAGTGATCATGAAGGTTGTTCATTCATTTGTTCATTCATTATTTTAGTATTTGTTGAGCATGTGGCATGTGCAGGGAAGCATTCTAAACTCCGGTGGTATGTTGGAATCCAGTGCAGACCAGGTTTCTGCTCTCATAGACCTGACAGTATAGTGATAAGTGTGGTAGACAATAAACATATAACAATTAGACAGTATAGTGATAAGTGTGGTAGACAATAAACATATAACAATTAGACAGTATAGTGATAAGTGTGGTAGACAATAAACATATAACAATTAGACAGTTTCAGACAGAAGTGACTTCCAGAAAGGAAATAAAAGGGCAGGTGGGTGTCTTTGGGGTGCAGGGAAAGCCATCTGGGGGGACCATACCTGAATGAAGACAGAAGCATGGCAGAGCTGGGAAGGGGCCACCCTGCTGGGAACAGCAAGTGTAGACACCCTGGATGGGAGTGAACTTGGCCAGAATGAGGAGAGACGATTTTGTTTCCTGTTTTCCAGATGAGGGAACTGAACCTCAGAACACAGCTTGTTCATTTTCACCCAGCTTCCTGGAGTAGATCTCAGTCTGAACCCAAGATCTTTCCTCTGTTACCTGCTGCCACCAATAAACTGCCAATATGCTCATTTGTAGCACATTTTCATGCATCATCCTATTCCATCCTTATAAACTACTGTGAGTCCTTTTTGACAGATGGGGAAACTGAGACTCAGGTCAGCGGTCAAATACCTCATCCAGGATCACATAGCCAATAATCAGAGGTAGGATTCAAACATGGATCCAAAGGACTGACTGCTGTATTTTGTCACCACAACATGGGGTGGTAGAATCAATGCCTGTGGGCTCATGGAAATGTCTTCCATGTATAGAGCTACAATAGCTGTACGACAGGGAGTTTGGTGCCTTCTGCATGTCATCAAGACAGGAAGTATAGGGTGGGGACTCACACTCAGGCCTCCCACCTCTTAGTGTCTCCTCCTGCTTCAAATCCTGCTTTTTTAAAAAAATAGTTTATTGTCAAGTTGGTTTCCATATAACACCCAGTGCTTTTCCCCACAAGTGCCCTCCTCCATGACCATTACTCCCCCTTCTCCTTTCCCCCTCCCCTCAGCCCTCAGTTTGTTTCAGTATTCAAGGTCTCTCATGATTTGCCTCCCTCCCTTTCCCTAACTCTTTTTCCTCCTTCCCCTCCACATGGTCCTCTGTTAGGTTTCTCCTGTTAGACCTATGAGTGAAAACATGTGGTACCTGTCCTTCTCTGCCTGACTTATTTCACTTAGCATGACACCCTCAAAGTCCATCCACGTTGCTACGAATGGCCAGATTTCATTCTTTCTCACTGCCATGTAGTATTCCATTATATATATAAACCACATCTTCTTGATCCATTCATCAGGTGATGGACATTTCGGCTCTTTGATTTGGCTATTGTTTAAAGTGCCTCTATGAACATTGGGGTACATGTGCCCCTATGCATCAGCACTTCTGCATCCTTTGGGTAGATCCCCAGCAGTGCTATTGCTGGGTCATAGGGGAGTTCTATTGATAGTTTTTTTGAGGAACCTCCACACTGTTTTCCAGAGTGGCTGTACCAGTTTATATTCCCACCAACAGTGTAGGAGGGTGCCTGTTTCTCCACATCCTCGCCAGCACATATCAAATAAAAGGATAGTATCCAAAATCTATAAGGAACTCACTAAACTCCACACCCCAAAAAATGAATAATCCAGTGAAGAAATGGGCAGAAGACATGAATAGACACTTCTCCAAAGAGGACATCCAGACAGCCAACAGACACATGAAATGATGTTCAACATCACTTATCATCAGGGAAATACAAATCAAATCCAAATCCTGCTTTTATCCATATCTGATGGCCATGTGGGGTTGACTGCCACTGGCTGGAATAGAGGACACATTGCCAGTCTTAGGTGTGGGCTCCTTGAAAGGTGAATCAACTGAAACAGACACTGAAGTCCTGTGATGGGTTAGGAATTTTGCTAAGGACTGTGAAAAAACAAAATAAGGGGAGTTGTTTGGTTCATCTCTGTGATGGGAAATAATCACCCAAACACCAGAAACACTTGACCCCACCCCTATTCCTGTAGTGCTGGGGAGGAAAGACCAATTAGACATATTCTTGTGCTAAAGAATCTCACAGTCTGGCTGGGAAGAAAAAGCAATAAATATGACCATAATATATTGTAGAAGGACTTAATTATTTATTTATTAAGTCGCCATCCATTGTGTTTCTATGCAGGCCAGGTACTGTAGTAAGTACAGGGGGTGCAGAGGTGGAAAGGGCCAATGAAGTACCTTCTTCATGGAGCTTACATTTGAAGTGTGGGTGTAGGAAAGTGAGCATAGAAGTACTGAAAAATCTGAGTAAAAACTGGGATAAAGCTATGAAGGAGGTTGTAGGGAGCTGTCTGAAACTAATGGGAGGTTCCTCTTTGTTGAGTGTTCTAGAGAAGGCTTCCTTATGGAAGAAATGCTTTGAACAATGCACAGTTTGGAAGGCTCTGATGGAGGTAACCTTAGGTTATCAAAGGGGCACTAAGGAGGTCACATAGCCCAACTGGAAGTGTGGATCAGCCTTCCTCTAGGTGGTGACACTCCACTGGTCTTGAAGGAATCTGCCAAGGGAAGGAGTGGTTGGGATTCAGGGCTGGAGGATGTGTCATGGGCAGTGGGAACAGTGTGTCACGAACACATACCTTTTGGCACCACTCTGCATGATCGCCTTAGGAGACCTCTCTGCCTATTTACTGGATGCTGTAAGGTGGCAGTTTGCTTATGTCTTGAAGGTCTTTCCTTCGAACTCTGCCCATGGCCAGCGCAAGCATATAAATTATCCAGAGGGCCTTGGCCCTGCCCAGCGGGCCTGTTCACTCAGTGGCATGCATGCATAATCAGTATAGGAGGCTGCCACTGCTTTTAGCTGGGGTGCTGGAGAAGACCTTCTACATTCACAGTACGCAACTGCACACTGGAATTTATTCTCCCCATCCTCCCTCCTGTTCACTTTTTCTGGCTTCCACTTACCTCTAAGTCTCTGTGGTAGTTTTGCAGCTGGATCATGGTTCTGGTGACTGCCTTAAACCCTCATGCACAGCAGCTGGAGAGCTTCTTGGCTGTATAGCCCAACCTGGGGAATACCTAGGCTACCACATGCTGAACCCTGCTTTTCCTCTTGCTTTTCATGGCACTGCCAGGGATTTTAACTCCTTCTAACATATCTAAGACAGACTGGCAAGAAAGGGTACGGGCTCTCTTATTTCCTTCCTGATTGGGTATTTACTGGATGGGGTAGTCTTTCTTGCCCCTCTTCATGAGAGGAGCCCAACCCCTTGGCTCCATAACCAAGCATTTTTCCTTTGAGACACTAATGGTGGTCATTTTCTTCTTGATCCTTCCTTCTCTGATGCGTAGATAGATCTGGGAGGACAAGAGACAGATTCCAAACCCCTTTTATCTGTGGAAGATGTGTTTGTCTCATCTAACACTTTCCTGATGTCCATTCAATAGTGTTGATTGCTGTCTATGTATTTTTAAAAATCTTGAGCCATCATGTAACTCCTCCAACCCAGAGCAAGGGACATTTGAAAATATTTTCAGTTGAGGGTGAGTATAATTCAGACGGACTGTGTGCCACTTTGGGAAATCCCTGGGACCAGGCTCTACTCTTCACACTCATCCTTTGGCTGTGGTTCTGCTGGTCACAATCTAAGGTCTTGGCACAGCTCTGGATAGGGAAGTGCTCTTGCTGGACTGGCTTCTGCCTGGCACATGAGTTCAGTCTTTTTCTTTTGTTCTCCACTGCTCAGTCACACCCTCTTCTGAGAGAAGCTCCTCTTCCCAACACCCCTGCTGGGTGGATAGCAGCCCGCTTTGTATCATGTGACCCTGCCCATTGTCCATCCCATAGTCATGCTTATTGTGCCAGTGGTAGCACTCATGGGTGGCCAGCCATGTCCTGGCCTTGCAATTTGGAGCTTAAAAAAGATGAGTTAGGCTGATTGTTCTGCCCCGCCCTGGGGTTTTGGAATTGGGTGAACTGGTGGTGGCAGTTCCTGAGTGCAAAGACCATGAGGGTGAGAGATGGTGACCAGCAGAGACAGGAGAATGGAACAATGCACAGAAAGCAAAGCAATGATGCCACAAAGGAAGGGAAAAGAGAATAGAAGGTGTAACTACTTCCTTTGCTAATGACTTTGTGGTCTCACCTGTTCTACTCCTCCTATCCTCCCAGCAAGCCACCAACCTAACCACAGAGGGCCTCTGTTTCTTGCAAATTAAAAGTTTATTCAACAGTCCAAGTCTTCTTTGAGCTCTCCAGCATTTAGATGAAGGCAGCAGGATAGAGTTTTCTCAAATGGAAGGACTGGGGGTAGGTTTTAGGGCTGTGTTTCCTTTCATTTAGCCTCTGATCAAACTTCAGAGGTCAGCTCATTTCCTACAATTTGGTGAAAGTTTCTGGAAAATTTCTTTGCTTGGTGTGTTTAGCTGGCAGATTCCTGTCTGGGCCAGGTGACAGGCATGTCTTGGTCATACGGTGATGGAGTAAAAACCTCTGACTATCACTGGCTGCAGGATGGGGCTCCTGGCTCCAAGGAAAGTTCCAGTGATGCCAGAAATGGAAGAAGTGTTGAGGTCAGCAGAGGCATCTTGTCAGAGCCTGTGTTGTGACTTAAAATGGACATGTTGAGAGACCAAGATGAACTATCTAAAAAACAGCACGAGAGGCCTCATGTGAGAAGAGCAAGTGCAGTAACTGGAGGCCAGGGGGGGATCTGGGCTGGTGCTGCTGGAAGATGCTCACAGGTATCCAGCCAGTTTGTCTGCAGGGGCATTTGTTGGATCTGAGGCCCTGCTGCCTGAGGTCTTTGAAGTGTACCGGTTGAGCCAGGCATAGGGCCTTCTTGTTTTCCTTGATTTGGAGGATTGTAAGAGCAGCTAACATTTATTTTGCTAAGTGCTCTCCTAAGCGTTTCACAGGTGTCTTTTATTTATTTATTTATTTTTTTAGTTCTTGTGAATGGAGCTTTAAGGCAGTTATCGTTATTTCCTCAAATTACAAATGAGGAAACTGGGGTTTAGAAAACATCACCAACTTGCCCAAGACCACACAACAAGTCTGAGGTGAATGGACCATGGATCCTGGTCTCTCTGACCACATAGCCGTGGTCTTATGTGCACTCTGCTACTTTGCTTGTTAATATAGACTTGAAACCTCAGTGGGTCCTGTTTTCTCACTTTGGTCTTGTCCCAGGGAATGACCAAGTGCCTCAGGAGGTTTGCTGGGTCCTGTCTCTCCCCTCCGCCCACCCTGCCAAGGCACCTGTTGATGTGAGCAGCTGCCTTGCCCTTTTTGTGCTAGAGGCAGCCCAGTCCACTCTGAGTTAGGGAGGGACTCAATACATTATGTAGGAGTGGCTGTCCCCCTGGATGGCTGTCATAGACTTTGATACCTACAGTAGGAAAGTGCCAGCTGCTTCTGGAAACGAAGCAAACGCCTGCAAGCTGGGAATAGAGGAGACCAAGGGTGTATGTTGTCTTGAGGGTGTCCCCTCTAGATTGTGGTAGCTTGTGGGGTTCAACAATCCCTGGCAAGGCTGGTGTAATGAGAAGCATTTCAGGAAGGGTTTGCTATTAGGATGGTGGTTAGAAACTCCTCTCTGGTTCATCTGCTCTGTCGGGATTGGTGAAACTTGGCATAGCACAGTGATAGGCAATGTTGGGAAGGGGGCCAGCCTGAATCTTCAGCCATCTGTTGATGGGGCAATGGATTATGATGTAATATGAGCAAGTTGTCTTAATTGGGCAAAACCATCAGATAAGGTTGCAGCCATGGGAGGAGCCTGAACAAGGGTGTATCAGTTATGGATGCGCAACTTGTGGTATGGAGTGGGGCTTGTGGAATCAGAAGTGTTAGTCTTGGTGGAACTCAAGTGCATAACCCTCAATGGGTACCCCCCCCCCCCCGGTCCCCTGGGAATCTGCGTAAAATGCACATTCTTGGGCTCTACCTCAGACTTCCTGAATCTGAATATCTGGGGATGGGGCCCAGTGAGCCCATTTAAAAATGCCTTTCAAGTGATTCTGAGGCATGCTAATGGCTGAGAACCACAGCTGTAGATTAGGGTTAAAGTGGCAGTGTGGTGCCCTCTCAGGGAAGAGAAAATCTTGCACTTGCTGGCTTCCTGTAGTGTAATGAAAAATAGACTTAATTCTCCTTGTTTTCATCCAATTAACAACAGTGGCTCTTCAGTGATTCAGGCCAAGTTCCCCCTGGTCCAACTACCCCACCCACACAAAAAAACCTTCACTGGACCTGAGTTGGGGGGGAGATTGGTGGTCTGACAATGGTCTTGGCTGATGTTTTCCTGACGTGGTGTGGTGTAGTTGAAAGAGACTCCACTGAGATTCTCTACCATGTGTTCATCTCACTGATAGTGGCATACCTCTTCCTGGCTACTGCAGTCAGGTTCTACATCTGTGAAATGGCATGGATTTGGAGCTCTTTGAGTTCCTTACTGGGGTGACCCTCCACGGTTTGCAGAGATGTGCCAAGTAGAGGCCATGGTTACATCATGCTGGAGAGAGAAGTGTTGATGCTGTCATATTATAAGCATTAATATTGGAAGCAACAGCCTGCTGACCATCTGGAAGAATCTCCTAGGGCACTGAAGGCCCTCGACCCTGATTTGTGAACTGCATTTTAGGACAGGTACCTCATTAATAGAAATGACTTTCTGAGAATGTAGCCAAATATGTTGCCTGACTTTGTCCCACATTGCCAAGACTTTGAGCACAGAGGTCAACCTACACAAAGGGTTAATGCCTTAGTCTTTGGTAGCCCTCTGTCTGTCCCTTCTGGGGCTCATGGATCTGGTGGCTTCCACTGGGTTACTTGATTGGATTTGTGTGCTGAGCTTTGGAGCTGTTGCAGGAAAGACTGGGTGAAACATCCAGCTTGTGAACATTTCTGTCCTTCCTTGGCTGAAGATACTGTTCAGGCTTGGGGGTGGGAGCAGGGGGAGCCTGTGTTGAGGACTGCTTGTACTGCCTTCACTTGCACGGGACTTTGGTGTAAGAGGGAGAGAACACGTACAAATCTGCTGCAATTGACCTTTTAAGGCAAACCAACTTGTATGTTTCTACACGAAGGGGCTGCTGACAAGTCTCAGGCTGGAGGCAGAAGGTGGAGGAGAAAGGAGAAATATCACTGCCTTAGGAAGGGAGCTTATGGGCTGGTGAGAGAGATGAAGCAGCGGGCAGAGCCAGAGCGGCTGTGACATTGTGAGACATCTGTTCTTCCATCTCCTCAGGGGAGGGGCTTCTGAAGTGTGCCTTAGGGTGGGAGTGGGGCACAAGAAGCACATCTGAGTGTGCCCCACTTACACTTCTCCCTGAGTGAGGTTACCAGAACAGAAATGGGTTGGTGGCCAAAGCCCTTCATAGGCTAGGGCCCCCACCAGGGACAAGAATGGGTGACTGATTCAGATGCAGGTCTACGTGGAAGCAGCCAGACAGGAGACACTCCCACAGTGCATCCTTCTCCCATTTCATCCCTCCTGGCTCTCCTTTTCCACCATTAACTCAGGAGGTGAGATGCTGTCTTTGGTGAGCCTTGTCTAGTCTTCCAGGATTGGAGAGTAGAGTGCTGTCCTGGATTTAGGAGAAGGAGAAACAAAAAGCCTAGTGACTTGACTCTATTTCCCTGCCTGAAAATGAAGGAAAAGTCTGTTCTTGTCTAGAGCCAGACAGGGTTTGACAGCATTTTTATTTTTATTTTATTTATTTATTTATTTAAAAGTCTTTATGTATCTTTATTTTTTTTTATTTGGAATAGTTTGGTATAATAAAGTACATTTTTTTTCTCTTCACCATCCCTGAAAGAGCTAGCAAAGAAGCCATTGTTGAGAAGCCTGGGTACACTCATTCACATTACAAAGTACAGAGAGACAACACAACTACCAAAACCACTCAAATCAAACAAGAAGAAATGGCACTTCCTCATACTTCATGGACTTCACAGGAATACCAAGATTATTTCACTTTTCAGACATTTACACAGAACACAAAAAAAGCCTTCAGTTGACTAACTAGTGTCTATAAACATGGTAGAAGTTATGGCATAACAAAAGAGTCACCTGTTAAATACATAAATGTTTTGTACTCAGGGATATTTTCACATAGTGCACAAGATGACTGACACAGACTTATCCATCTCTTCCTCATACTAATTATACTGTAAGCAGGGTTTAGAGGGTCCACATTGTGTGTTTTGGAGGTGTAGATGTGGCGATTCTAACCTATCTTCACATTATTGCTGAAATGCTAAAGTTTCATTACTGAACTGTGGTTACATTTTTAATGTGATTGTATTTCAATGACTGTCATTACATTCTTGTGTAATTAATATCCCACGTCATTTAAAGCACGTCTTGGTTTTCTCAAGATAAATACTTTAACTGTGGGAAACGTATTTCTAAGGAAAATCAGTATATGGCCATGACTTGCTTAACACATATAATCAATACAATGAAAAAAGGGCCATCCCCATAAATCTGTAAGATTAAAGCTTTCCAAAAAAAGTACACTTGGAACAAGCACGTGCACTTTTGTTTCAAAAAAGGGACCACAGTAAGTAATGTCACAATAATTCCATAGTAATGCCTTACTATATAGTAAAGGAGAGCTGGGCTGCACAGCAAAAGCTGTAATTCCTCACTAATCATCAGTGGAATTAGTTCACAGGCAACTCAGAGGAAAGAACACTCTGGTCTGTGTTAAAATAAAATGAAGGTTGAGATTTCTCTATGCTGCAGCAAATGAAGTAGAATTCTGAATCTTTCTTTGGAGTCAAGTTGGTGTTTGCAAGATAACCAATTTGCCATTAAGAGATTCTAATCTGGTAGGATGTCAGATGATGACAAAGGCATTTAAACTTAGGGTGTCATAAATGTAGGGACTAGAACGTTGGAAAGACTGCCTTCTGTTCCAGCAGGCGGCAGTCAGGGTATCAGCAATGCTGTCATTACTAGGAAAGGCCACCAAGGATCTAGAATTTTAAAATAAAAATATGTGAAATGAAGGAAATCTGAATCTGTGAGAAGTCCTCTGTGAGAGGACTTTGTGGATTCCCTGTCAGTTAAATAGTTGCAGCAAGATTGTCTTTGTTTCTGGGTGTGTCAAGTGCATGGACTAACTGTAACCAGAATGTGCTGCTGGAGGACTTCCCTGGAAGGAGATGTAAGGTAGGGAAATGATGGCAGTGGGGAGGAGGTCCAACTAGGTAACCTTAAAGGCCCTCTCAACTCTTTACTATTCTTGTGAAAAGTAGATGTTCCCATCTGTTAGATGGGACCTTCATGTTCCATATGTGTTGGTCAAGTGGGCTAAACAGATTCCTTATTTGAAGCCAGCCCCCCACTAACATTCAGAGAGGAAAGACTTGGTGGTTGGGGTGGAGGCATGCCACTGTCATCTAAGAGTCCCTGGCCTTCTCCAGGAACAAAGGCAAAGGAGGGACATGGTACCAATTTTAAGTACCATGTACTGGACATGGAGTGATATTCTTCATGTCTATTATTCAGTTGAATCAGCACAATAATTACGTGGGATGGGTCAGATTACTATTCTCCATGTTCTAGGTGAAGTCATGGAGACGTAGAGACATCCAAACACTTAAATACAATCACACAGTCAGCAAGGGAAGACATTCAGTACACAGCTGTGATTGGGGCCATGACCTCCCACTCTGCCTCCCAGGCTGGAATAGGGGCTTATCTTTTTGAAGACACTTACAAAGAAGATGGTGACATGCAAAGGTTCATATCCGAGACCTCTATGCCTTTTTCTTTACATGTGAGATGTCGAGAGAGTAGGCTCTTGGTGAAAAGGTTTTCCCAGCTGGAGCATGTCCTAGGGCCTTGGGGTTGTGAATTACCTGGCAGGTGCAAGGAGTCAGGTGTGCGGAGGGAGGCTCCTCCATTCTATTTCAGTCTTCCTTCTTACTGGGGCCTGAGGGGAGTATTAATTAGTCATTGTTGGCATTTTGGATCTGGATGAAGTGTTTTGCCCGTGTTACTGTTTTGGGGTTAGACATCAGCAATGGGTAGCCTGGTGCTTGCCTCAAGCTTTCAAGTCTGATGTGTTTCTTTGATTCCAGTCTTTCTCAGTGAGTTGACTCATTTTTAGAACTGGGTGGGAGATGTCATGGACTCACTTTATACTTGTTTTTGTTCTTTCCTCCTGTGGGTATGGCCAAAGGGAGAGAGGTTGGAGAAGGAGACATGGTGAGTTGGACTGACTACCTCACACTTTGGAAATCCAAGTTAATTTTCTTTGTTTTCTTTGGTAATTTGATAAGTTTTTTATTGCCACTATTAACACACAGTATTTTATGTAAGTAATACACAATACTGAAGACTTAAAAAATTCGAAAAAGCATAGAGTCCAAAGCAAAAATCACTCTTTTCCTACCACATACCATTATTATTAAAGCTTTGGTACAGATTTTCCTAGATGTGTGTGTTTGTGTGTATGAGATTGTGTACATTAATTTTTTTTATAGAAACAAAACAGGTGTACATAGTCTAGTTTTTCTTTTTAATATTATAATATCAATGTATTATGGTGTCAATAAATATTCTTTAACCTTTCATTAAAAATGTTGTAAGGGTATAAAATATTCCATTATATAGATGTAACAATTTACTTTATTCCCTATTAGTAGATAATATAGGCCTTACACTTTCTATAATTAGAAATATTACTGTTTCTTTTCTAAAGTTTAGACTATATTACCGTTCCACCTGCAATGTATGAGAATAAACATTTCCAATACTCTTATATTTTTGTTAATCTTTGCTTATTTGATAGGATTCCTCCCCCTCCCCCCAAAAAGGTATTCACTGTTTCAACCTTAAGCAGTACAAAAACGAGTGTCAGGATGTGTGGATGGGCTTGTTGGAACTACAAGAAAAAAACAAATGTCAACCATCTTGGTTTGTTTTTCTTTATTGACCTCCTTTGATTTTTCTTGTATCAATGTAATACAAAAACACTAGACCTCTATCCCAAGAAATATGGTATATTTAAATATCTTTTACAGGATATTTGTCACAGTTTTATTTATAAAGCAAAAAGGTTGAAATGACCTAAGTGCTCACAATGAGAAATTAGTTAAATTAATGGTAATAATGGAATACTATGCAATCACTAAAATACTTTAATGGCATAGGAAAAATCAGGCTATAAAATAATATGTACATAATCTCAATTAAATAATATGTACATAGAAAAGAGGCTATAAAGGTTAATGTTACTCATTTCTGAATGGTATAATTATACTTTTTTCCCTTGTGTTTTCAAAAATTTTTAACAAGTACATGTATTAGTATTGAATCATACACAAAGCAGATGTTAGCAAATGAACTCTAAAATATTATACATGGAAATAAAGAGTTCTGAGTAATCAGATTTTGAGTCACTTAGATTCTTCAAAGGACTTTGTAGGTTATCAAGTCTTCACATTCTTTGAGGCTAGTGAAACTCTTTGGAAATTTGCAGAACCATTTTATATTGGCTTTAATGAGGATAGAGTCAAAACAGGGAGATCAAGATTAGCTTCCATCTGCTTCTCTACTCTTTGTGTTGACTTGGAGGTAACAAGATGGTGGGATAGGGAACCTATTTAGGGTGCCCACTTCCCTGGACAATGGAATAATCGGACATGCCATCCAAGGCACTGATGTATCTCAGGACCGTTGGGGTTGTTGTTTGAAAACTGAAAGGCAGGGAATGACAAAGGATAGATGTACAAATTTCATCTGGTGGGACTGATTTGGGATACTGGGAACAGAATCCTAATAAAGATCTAGATTAAGTCACTTGTCCAAGCTAGTGTCTCCCCCAACCCTCTATCACAGTGTCCCACTGGAATGGTACAATATATCACATGTTGGGTATGTCTGACTGGCTGAGATGATTCACAGCATACTTGGATGATTTGGAAGTTCTTGAAATTGCTTGGTTGGAGCTTGGTTGAAAGAGGATAATTAAATTCTGGGTAGTAGGATTGGTGGGAGGAGGTCATTGTTGGTCTTTTCCTATAATATGATACTTCTTAAGTGAAATTCAGAGGAAAAGGAAATATTAAATTTCATAATAAAGGAAGGTAAACTAGGACAGCTGACAGAGAGATGAGTCAACAGTAGAATGGATTTACTTCTCCAGACTCAAGTTCCATGTGAAGATGCTCTTATTTTGAGTTGTAGGCATTCAATGCCATGGATTTTTCTCCTGTTATGTATTTCATCCTAGGTGAGTGATAACTCTAAGAATTGGAAGTTTCATTTACCTTTATGACTCACAGCTCCATGCTGCACTGCCTTGTTTGCCTCTGGCTATGAGTGCTCTGAGGAGGAAGATACTGAGTTCACTTTGGGCATCACTCTTTAGTCTGAGGATTGGTCCAGAGGAAGCAGTAATTATGGTGGGAGAGGACTAGAATTCCTCCCCAGGGAGGAGCTCTTAAAACAAGTGCACTGTATAGGAGAAGAGAAGGTAATTGAAGGAATGAGCAGGGCAGGACAGTTGGCTTCAAATACGTAAGGGGCTATCATAAGGAACAAAGAATACACTTGTTCTGTGTGACTCCTAAGAACAGAGCTGTGGCTGATGAAGAGGAGACCCATTTCAGGTCAGAATAAGGAAGACCCTTCTAGAAACCAGAGCTTCCCAACAATGGTCAGTGGACTAATGGAAAGTATCCAGCAGAGCCTCCAGATGTTTTTCGGTTTTCTGTACTGGGTGGGAGGTTGTTTCGGATGACTACTAAGGGCCATTCCAAGTCTGTGTTTCTGGAACTCCATGTTTCTATGTTTAACTACTGTATATATTATGCATTAATTATTCCTTTTTGTTAAGCTTTTGTTATACTTGTCATGTGTTCTTGTAAACATTGAAAATATATAATGGTAAAACATGAGATCCTTGAGTTTATAATCAATTGAAGGAGAAAAATGGTAAATAGATTATTGCAAGGCATAAGTCCAACCTAGTAAAGTATAGGGTGCTATAGGCTCCATAGGAAGGCTATCCAGATTAGCCTGAGTGACTCATGGAATCTTCTTGGAAAAAGTGAGGTGAAAGACCTAAAAAATGGCTATGACTTGGTAGGCCAAGAGGGTAAAGAAGAGTAGTCTAGGTAGAGGGAGCAGCCCGTACAGAGGTGGAAGGACAGCACGGTGCATTAGAGACATCAATTTCTGGAGGAGAGGCAAGTGAAGAGAGGGATGAAGCTGACCAGGTAGGAGGCAGATGATGAAGGGCCTTGTCTATCAGGTCAGAGTTTGGGCTTCATGTTGAGAACAGCAGGGAGTCATTAAAGAGCTTTAAGGAAAGGATTGTGTCACCTGCCTCATCTTTTGGAAAAACCACTTTGGTTTCAGCGTGGAGGCTGGTTTAGAGGGGACCAAGGCCGGCTACAGAGAGACTGGTTGGAGTCTATTTCAGTAATTCCGGTAAGAGATGCCAGTGGAGCTAACCGAATACAGGGGCAGTGAGAATGGAGAGGGGTGACAGGTGGTGGGGAGAGTTCTAACTGAGTAGGAGGTTGGGGTGCCATTTGTTGAGACTGAGAAATTAGGCCAGGCAGCATATTTTGGGGCCAGCAGAAGGCTGATATTATGTTTGAAGTGTCCATGGGACATAAGAATGGAGAAACTCTCTTCATATTTTGCAAACTACCCAAAAGAGATTAGTTTTTGTCTCCTGATATCATGGAGGAGTTTCTCCATATAAAATGGGACTTTTCATCCAAAGTACTGTCATGACTGCTTTTCACAGATCCTCATACAATTCCTGTGAAGTGCAGGAGGGGAGTTTCTTTCAATGCACAATGTTTGGACTTGGTATCCTATGAAATGGTATCTGGGTGTTCTTAGAATATAGCCACTCAGGGTGTCTTCACACTCTCTGGTTGGGTCACTCATATCCCAGGAAAACTATGGTTCCCCTTCTCTTTTCTGCCCAGAAAGAATTACTAGGGTGGTTAAGGAACTCAGTATTATCTCCTGTGAAGAATGATTCTATTTGTGTAAGTAGAGAGGATCAGAGGCCCAGACAGGCTAAGCAACAAACAAAACAGTGGGTGGACAGCTGAGATGGGATTGCTTCTATTCCCTGATAGTGGCCTCTTTAGTTGGTTGGCCCATACTCCTTCCATGGAGTTACCTTCCTGAACGTTCCAAGATTGATTAAATAGACCCCATTTGGGTGTCACCTTATGGTTCTGCTATTGTTGACCTGTTTCATAGATTCATAACTAGTAGAGAGATTAAAGCTCTTCAATTTCATTAAGTCCAAACTGCAGCTCAGTAAGGTATAAAACCACTCATGCAAGGTTACATAATGAGTTGGTCTTCTGGATTCTCTTCCCATTTCACGATGTTGGGCCTTTAAAAAAATCTTACTGAGCCATAGATCTATAAGGATGTTTGTTTTTTAACAGTTATAAAGATCCATTCCTTCTTTTTGATTCATTTCTTTTATGTGACCGTAAATGTCTGAGTTCTTTGGGGACATGCTACTCACCCTCTTCCCTCCCTTGTAGTCTACCTCTGCTTTCTGTGTGATCTTATCTACTCCTATGGTTTCCATTGCTATTTAAGGGTGTATGACTCTACAGTTGGTACCTCTAGGCTTGAACTCTTTCATATACTTTAGATCATCCACATCCTTGTCTCACCCTCCACAGGCACATGAGAATCAATAGCTATAAAACTAGCAGTGTTGGCTTTAGACCTACATATGCAACTGCCTACTGGTTGAGAATCGATAGCAAGTTGAGAATCCAGCTCTACATGACTGTATGCTTTTCATCTTTTCCTGCACATCTGAGTGGGAAGCATCCCTGTCTATTTAAGAATATGAGCTGGAAAGCTGGAAGCCAGCTTCAGTATCCCTCACTTCCCACCACATTAGTCATCACACTCCTTTGGTTCTACCTTTTAAATAGCTATGGTCTCTATTTGCTCTTCTATGTCTTGCCAATGGGTCCTAATCAGCTTTTAACTTGAACACTCTGACACTTTCTTGGGTGGTCTTCCTACCATCAGTTCTTTTCTTCCTCCATCATCTCTTCTTCTCCCACATACCATGGGAGCAATCTTAAGGAAACAAACCTAATAACATTATTCATCATGTAAAATACTCTCTTACATGTAAAATATCTTCAATTTGCCATAGCTAGTGGCTAAGAGTCTGGAGTTGAGTTTTCTGGGTTTGAATTCCATTTACCAGTTCTTGGGCAGGTTGTGCAACCTTTCCATTCTCAACTTCCTTACCTATAAATAGGAGATAATAATAATACTTTATATGGTTGTTGTAAGTATTAAATGAGTTAGTATTTGTGAAATGCTTAAAACAGTGCTTAGCACAAAGCAAATACTACATGAGGGCTTCTTAAATACAATAAGGTTATAACTCCTTAGCTTGACATAGAGCCCTTTCAAATTTGGGCCCCTATTGACCTCTCCAAAGCTCAAGTTCTCAGTCTTCCTGCCCTTGGCCCTGTACCTCCAGAAATACTCAACAATTTGTCATCTTTCATACCATTGTGTTTTCCTTGTGTGTATGTTTTAATCCTACGATGATTTTTCTCTTCCTTTCAATCTCTTCTCCCCCTTATTAACCTTCAGGTAAAGTATTAATCTTTCAGATTTCAAAAATTTTAAATGCCTCCTATCTGAAGCCATCCTCATACCACTGGACAGAGATCACACTTCTTCCCCTGAGCAACATTCATGCCTAGGTGCCTGGGCATATTTTATCATAGTGGTTAGTCTGAAGATTCTGGAGTGAGACAGACATTCCATTTCTGATTTCACCACTTATAAGCTGTTTGACCTTAGGCAAGTTATTTATCTTCTCACCCTCATCTGTGTAATGGGCATAGGTTACCTACCTCATAGGGTTACTGTGAGGATAAATGGCCCTATGCATGCTAAGGGAGGGTCTAACTGCCAGCACATGCTAAGTGATCTTACAGCAACTACTATATTGTTAATGATGTATTTCCTGCATTAATACAGGTGTCACACACTATTTAATTTATAGTTTATGTATGAGTCTCCATGAAGGTTGGGGCTCTGTGTATACTTAGCTTTATAATCCTAATATCTCCCCTAGTAGATGATCACTAATATGATGGTTACCTGAAACCCTGCACCCAGACATTGGCCATCTCACTTGGAGTGAAGTTCATGGTTTGGCCACACAGACCTCCCAAATCTTACCCCCAGGATGTTGGTTTTGTTTTCTTGAGAGTACCTGTCTAAAGGAGGTAAGTTTGCACTTAGAGGATGGCAGTACATTCTAAACTGAGCAGGTGGTGTGAAGCAAGGTGTGAAGGCTTGTCTGGGAGGTGTGTGTGTGTGGGGGGGGATGGGGAGAGGGAGGGAGAAGAGGGTATGGGGACCTTGGTGGGTAAGACAATGACAGCTGTAGGAAGAAGAGGCAGGGAGAGTCTGGGGAACCTGAGAGAAATGAGGTGGCAGCCAGGATGCCTATGTCCTTGGGAGGCAGCTTTGGGTTAGAAGATTATGAGGGAGAGTACAGAGGCTGGATGGGCCTGCTGTCATGGTGAGCATGATTGCTTCACTTCCTTCTTATCTCTGCTCACCTGCCTTGCTGAGAAGGGGGACTTCCCTGAGCCCCATGTCCTACCTAAATTGTAACCCCTTCCTTGCAGTTTTCCTAATTTCTCTTTCCTTGCTTTTTTTCTTCCAGAGTACTTATCACCATTGAGCATCCTATTTGTTATACTTATGTATTTGGTTACTATATATCTCTCCCCAGTAGAATTTACAACCCATAAAGGCAAGTTTCTTAATCTGTTTACACTGATATTTCACTGGCACCTGGAACATTCCTGACACATAATAACTGCCTAATAAATATTTGTTGAATGGATTATTCCCACAAAACAAAGATAACAGCCATTTGTATTTTTTGTATTTAGTCATTCAGTACATAGGTTTTAAAAAAGTTTTGTTAAAGGTATATGTTATATACCGTAAATGGTATCCATTTTAAATACATTGTTCAAGGAATATTGGCAGATATAATACCTGTGTGACCAAACACCACAATCAAGACCTAGAACATTCTCATCACCTCAGAAAGGTTTCTTGTACCTCTTTGCAGTTAATTTCTGTCCCCACCCATGGCCACAGGCAACCACTGATGTCGTTTTTGTCATTATTTATTGTCTTTTCTTTTTCTAGAATTTCATAAAATTGGACGCCTAGTCATGTTGTATTTTGCTCAGTGTAACGTTTTTAGGATTTATCCATGTTGCATGTGGCAGTGGTTTGATTTTCTTGCTGAGTTGTAGAAAAGGGTTTCTTATTCTGCTTTGCAGTTTTTGTGACTACAAGTGAGCATGGGCTCTGGATCTAGCCTGCCTGGTTGGAAATCTGGCTCCTCCAACTACCAGCTGTGTGGTTTTGGGCAAGTTTATTTTCCCTGTGCCTCAGGCCTCTCATCTGTTAAATGGGGGTAATAACCATACTACCTCATAGGATTTTGGGGAACAAGAGTAAATGAGGCAAAGAAAACACATAGAATGGTGGCTGGCACATAGTCAGTATTTAATAGTTATTAGCTATGCTTACTTCCACTTCACAAATGGAGGGAAAAAATCCTTGAGGCAAAGAAAAGTAAATTTGCCCAGCATCATTCAGATCCCAGAAATAACTGAAACCCAAGTCTTTCTGATATAACTTCTGTGTTCTACCACCTCCTAGATTCTAGGTTGTCCTCTGTGGACTAGATTCCTGTGTGCAGCACACGCAGAATGAGAAAAGCTGGTGCTCAGTTTGGGGGATGTCTGGCTTCTCTACCTCAATGTTGATTCAGACCATCCCTGCCCCTGTGGGTAGGATTTGGGTCCATCATTTGGCCTGCAAAAGGGGTAGGGCTGGACCTTCTTGCCCTTTGCTCCCCTCCTGGGCCCTCTTAGGCAGCTGAGCTTTGCATCAGGAACACCTCTTACAGTCACACAGTATCAGCCCTGTGAGAAGCTAATTTGATAAACCCCACTCCAAAGCTCATTGAACCTGTCTATAACGATGCTTAATTAAAGTGCAGAAACTTTGAAGAGATACCAAGTTACTGCTTAATGCAATACCAGAGTGCCACTATTCTACCATCTGCCTCACTCTCTGCAGTAATTGCTTCCTGACATTTGTTTATTTTAATTAGAAGAGCAGTCTTGATCAAGGGGGAGGGCAGGCAGGGTCAGAACTATTGAGGAGGAGGAAGAAAGTGGAAAAGGAGAGCTATAATGTAGTGGTCCTGGGCTGAAGGCGAAGCATTGTTATCTTGATGGTGTAAATGGTTCTACCTTCTCACAGGGACACAAACGTGTGGAACTTTCTCTATGTAGCAAAAGCACATGGCTGACATTGGGGTCCCATGTTCAGGTTCTATGGGTGTCCTTTAGGGTATATCAAAACTGACTTCTTGGATTGAGAATATAGAGACTCCCAGTTTGTTAGGAGGGAGATTATGATAGGGCTAGTCAAATTCCAAGATGGTGGAGACACTTCCAGTCAAAACAGGGTCTCAGAACTGAGGGAAAGAGAAGCTCATTCATATGTATTAGTTCCACAGGTTCTCACTGGTGCTTTTATAGTCTGCCTGGTTATTTTTGATTGTGTGTTGGTCATTATACATGAAAATTATTCATAAGTATAATTATGGGCCGAGATGAAGAAGACACTTTCCTACAGAAAGAAAATTTATTTTTGGGGGGCAGTTATTTGAAGGCTCTGTAAATTCAGGAGACCCCCTACCCCCAACTATTGAAAGCTTGAAATTCTCTCAACCCTTAGGAAATTCAAACCCACTTTCAGGTCCTCTTCAGGATTGGTTAATTTCTGGTTCTTTCTGACGCTGAGTGTCTCCGCTCACTGTGAGAAAGCTCTTCTTTGGGTGTCCCCATCTTATTCAGGTTCTGTGCATTGATTTATGTCTCTAACTCTGGAAGACTGTCAAAACTAAGTTCAGATTTACCAGATTCAGAAAATGCCTTTAGGGAAAAAGTGATGTCCATAGTTCTCTGAGTTCCTGATTCCCTTCAGTGTTGAATTAGAATTTCCTTGCTATCTGATCAGCATTTTGATGATTTAAAGAAGATACACTGCATATTTTATGTAGATTTTTAGTTGTTTTCAATGGTAATAACCTGCCATTACCAGAAAGAGAAACTGCCTGATAGAGGTTTTTTTATTACATATGTTTTTACTTTTGGCAGCAGAGCTAAACAAAACAAAAAGTAAAACTGGAGCAGTTCTGATTATAGTGGAGCTAGAGGCTCTGAAGCCGTGCCTCCCCTTTGTTTGATCCACGTAGAACGTCTGTAAGTGCCTGGGTTTCTTAGGTATGGTTTGAAAAACTCTGCCCTTAGGAACCACTTGGTTTGACCGACTTTGAGGAACCACAGCTTTGGCAAAGCTCATCTTCTTCTTTCCCTGGAAACAAATGGTTCTTGACATTTTAGGATGGCTGGAAGCCTAGATGTTGAGGAAGGTGCTGTAAGAAATGACAAAGTGTGCTGCCTAAGTCCCAGAGAGCCCCTGTAAAAGTAAGACCAGGATGATAGGGATCTTCTCAGCCTTCAGAGTACTAATCTGAACTGAGATGAAGAGAACAGGAGCAGGGCAAGCATGGCAGGTATGTTAGTTTGGGGTTCAAAGAGACAGGTGTCAAGAAAGGATTAGACATGCAAGAATTTTATTGGGAGAAATGCTTATGAAGGATAAAGAGGAAGGGAGTAAAAGTACTCAGGGGGAGTGTTCAGACCTTGATGCAGATCTGAGCAAGGGATGCAGGGAGCAAGGCAGGAAGAACTGGAGGCAACACAGCTCTGAGAGTTTCAGCCATCCTGATGTGAATCCCCAAGCAAAATTTGCTTGTTAGAGGAGTCCCCCACTGTAAATAAATGGACTTTACCATGCTCCTACATGCTTAGTCATCAGCTAGGAGCAGTCTTGGGGAGAGTGTGGTCTCATCAGATGTGTAATGATGGATCTAAAGTAATGGCAACTGGGGTTATCTGTCAACTCTGCAGCCGGTCCTCTTGAAGGAGATCTGAGTGGTGTACCTCCCTGACCACCTCTGCAGGGGAGGGCTACCCCAGATTAGCAATGAGGCATTTGCAGAAACAAGAAGGTAAGGAAGAGAGTCAAGCATGCTTTTCCGGGCATTTCACAGCCATAGTGAAATGTTGCCTGCTTATTTCCCAGAAGCTTAGGGTCCAAGTGGTGGGATTCCACTCAGCTTGTTTGAGCATGTCATCTCAACTTGTTGAGGGCAGGCCTACAGTAAAGATCCCTCTGCATTACTGCAGTTACCCTGATGTGGCTGGTCATGTCACCCCTTACCCCCAGCTTCCTAAACCCTTACAATAGTTTTCAACTGCTCTTAGGATAAAGACTACACCTTTTATCCTTTTTGGCCTGGTCCAAGGGCCTTGCCTATTTATTGTATACTACATACCCCTCACTGTCCCTATGCCAGCCCCACTGATGGTTCAGTGTCTTGTCCTTCCCTTGCTCATTTCCACCTCAGGACTTTTGTCTATGATGTTTCCTTTGTCTAGGATGATCTTGTCTCCTGTCCTCTCTTTTTCCTGCATCAGCTAAGGTTCCCTTACTCTGGGAGGACCAAAGTCCCCACATAGCTCTCAAAGTACCATGTTTCTTCTCCCCTTGGTGGCATTTATTGTAGGCGCAGTTGTACATCTTTTGTGGCTGATTGTTTACTCAATCTCTGGGTCTCCCACTAGACTAGAAGCTCCATAGGGGCAGGATCAGATCTGTTTCTTATAGCTCTGTGCCTGGTATGCTGGGCATGCTCAAATGTTTGGTTTTAGGAAATAATCTATGGAAGAGGAGGTGAAGGGAATACTTGGATATCCAATACAAAAAATCAAACTCGCATAGGAACAAAATATAAGGCAGGTTGAGACATGCTCTTCCAGGGATGGGAGTGAGTTTTGAGGTCCTTGTTCACTCAGTCCCTCTGTCCATGTTGGAACAAACTGAGCTTGTGGAGGTGGAATGACTTCCTCGTGTTGGCACAGCTAGTGTGTGCCGGGGCTTGGACTCATACCTTAGACTTTCAACTCCAAGCCCAGTGCTGTCATTACCAAGGGAGGCTATGTGTGGTCACATAGCATGTGATGTGGAGGCAGGCACCTGGCCTCTGTATGGGCCCTTTTCTCATTGTTGATCTGAACTTAAGTACATATGCCTTATACCGTTTGGCTGTTTCCTCATCTGTAAAGTGGGTGTATTTTAAATGGAAACTTTGAAGATTAAATGAAATAATATGTGAAAGGGTGCTTTTCATACACTCTTAAGTATTTTACAAATGTTCTTACTGTGTCATGTTTTGGTACTGTGGTAAATGAAGCTTCAAGCCACTGGTGACAGGAGTGGCTGGGGATACCATCAGGCTCTATCTGTTGCTGATTGTGTTACATTCCACACCCTTCTCCTGTGAATAGGATGTTTTTTATTTATTTCTTCAAAGGAACTGAAAAAGTTAAATTTGGGAAGCATCAGTTCTATGAAGAAAAAAGGAAGTGTGATGGATAGTTGGGACATCCCTTAGCCTTCCTCAGCCTGGGTCCCTTTATCAGTGAAAGGGGGAAGTAGTAGTAACTGATGTCTAAAAGCTTCTGTCAGTAGGGAGCCTGTAAACCCTCAGGAGTGGAAGGGAGGCTATCACTGGACAGATATCCAAGCACAGAGCAAGAAAAGACTGGCCTCTAGCTTGAGAGATTCTTCTGATCTCAGGAAGAATTTTCTGACACTGAGGATAGTTTAATGCTGGAAAAACAGAAGTCAACAATGTGTGTGGAAATTGCTTTTGGAAGGTCTTTACAAAGAGGAGAAATGCCCAACTGTAGCTCTGCTGGAACTGGAGAAATAGACAAGGAAGCATTTGAAGTAATTTCCACCCTGCACATGAGGGACACTGCATAAAATGCGATGAGGTTACAGAAATGCCCTTTCCACACATTCTCTCTGGTTGTGCATGCCTGTCTTCTGATCCTGCTGCCGTTCCAAGTCTTGTGTACCTGGGCCAAACCTCTTAGAGCCTTCCACCTCTGTTGTGTGTTCTGAACTTTGGCCCTTCCTCCTTGTTTATTTTTTCCTCCTCCTCCACACATCCCTCCAAGAAAGTGGTCCTGGTGCCAGCAGCGATTCCAGATAATAAAAGCTCATCATGGTGACTGATAACTGGTCCTATGTAAGGCTAATGTGGGGAATTTTCTACTAATATGACCAATGAAAGAAAAAAAAGAGCAAGTTTGATTAAAAATTTTTAGGGAGTATGATGTAAGAACTTTAATTGGTTTTATTTTTTGCTACCATTTTCAGCATGGATGTGTCTCTTTTCCTCGTTTTTAACCCTCTTGAGACTGGGTAGAGATTTCCCAAGCAAGTGTAAAAGTAATTATATTCAAAGACAGATTTTTCTTTTTCCTTAAAAGTATTAGGTTAGTTGTCTTTTCTGGGGCTAATTGTCTTTTCTTTGGTCTGGGTATGAATAGACGGCTTGGGGCTAGTAATAGTTTGCTTTTGTGTTTTTCATATACTGAATATCATTTTGTTCTCCAGATGTTCCTGTGCCTGGTAGTTGTTTTTGTTCATGTTTTCCAGATGAGCAGACTGAGGCCCAACTCAGCAAAGCTCACAGAACTAGTGCCCGCTCACAGCACTTCCCCTTCCCACCTTGTTCTTGCACTAACCATAGCCCTGACTGGAGGTGGTAAAACCACAAGAGCCCCTTGAACTCTAGCCCAACAGTCCCTATGAGTCTCACAGTGGCTTGCAAAGGTGAGTCTGCTGGAGACAAATTTTCCACTAGCTGGTGGGAGAATTAAGACCTTCCTGGGAGTATTGAAAAGGTGACTATTTCCAGATGATGGTGGAATTGTTGGAAATTCTGTTTGATACCTGACACTGAGAATGTTTTGGTGTTTTTCCTGAGGATTTTTAACTCTGTAGTAATTGAAGGTTGTTAGAACTAGAAAAATCAGGATTAAAGTGAGGTCTACTCACATTTTGGTTTCTAGCAGAAATTGAATAGGGTGACAAATGTAGAAGAAGGAGAAATTTTATTAGATAAACATAGACTATCATGTAGCCAAAGTCCAAATGATTAATCTCAAACACAAACCACTATAGGACACAATGGAAGGCACCCTTATCCAAGTGGGAAGGCTCGAGTTTGACCTTAGCTGCTACTTAGCTGTGTGATCTTAAACAAGTTACTTAGCCTTGAAGTCTCAATTTCCCCACCCCTAAAGTGCAGGTAATAATATATCAGTGGACTTCTGCAGGGATAAAATGAAAACAGTGCTTGATATCCAGTAAGCCTTCAAAAATGTTAGTTGATCCTGGAGTCTGACTCTAAGGAGATTGGACTCTTTCCTGTTGGCAACCAACAAGGGAGCCTTTGGAGTTTCTTCAGAAGCTTGCGAATGATATGTTTAAATGTGAATTTTAGAAAGTTAATTCTGTCTTGGAAGCAGTGTATAAGGAGGGTTGGAAGTAGGAAAAAGTTGCAAGTACAAAGATCATTTGAAATGATCCAAATGAGAGAGATGTGCCTGAATAGAGTGAGTGAGGTGGCAAGGGAAGGAGGGCAGAGGGATGTAGAAAGAAGAAAATAGTGGGTGTTGAGATGGCATTGGGACTCATGAAGATTGATTGGAGGTGAGGTAGTGTGAGAGAGGTGAGGGTAATGGATAGTGCCCAGGTTGCTAGTTGGGCCTATGGAATGGATGATGATATTAGAGAAGGTAACAAATCAGGAGGTATAGTTAAGGGAGAGTGTGGCTGAGGAAAATAAGTTGGTTTTAGTCAAGGGATGCCTGAGTTGCCTGGGAGGCATTCAGAACCAGGAGTGGGTAGGTGATGCATGGATCTGGGGACAGAGATCCAAGGAACACTGACATCCAAAGGTGGCGTGGGGGAGGGAAACTAAGTTACTTGCACAGGCAGAGTGATTTTCAAGAAGTGAAAGGCTCATAAAAGGGATCAACAGCACCAGAAGCAATAGACAGGCTTCAGAAGGTGGTATCTGAGAGGAGGCTCTGGTTTGGGAATTTCTAGAGTCACTGGTAGCATTGGGAAGAGCTTTGTGAGTCACGGATGTTTTGGGGACAGAGTCAGATATGGAGGATGAGGACAGAAAAGGAGGAGTGGAGATGCTGAGTTTTGACAGAGAGAAGAATTACAGAACATTGCACAGAGGAGGTAAGAGGGAAGGTTTATGTTTCATTTGGAGGTTCCAAGCCTGTGGGTAAGCAGCATGTGGGGTGGGAGAGGGGTGAGTGGAGGTATAGAATAAGGTCCTGGAGAGGTGAGAGCTTGGAGGTAGATGATGGGGGAGGAGTCAGTCTGGAAGGTACCATTTTTCACTGAGATGGGAAGATTGGGGAAAGCTATTGGGAGAAACAAGTGAGTAGCTGAAAGGGAGAAAAATGCAGAATTGTATGTCCGCAGGCCTCAATTTCCCCAGTAAAATGAAAGTCCCTGTAGCAAGTGCTGAGTGAGGAAGGGGAAAAGGGTTCAGTTCAGGGAAGAACTGAAGTAGAGAGAAGATTGAGGAAAAGTTTAAGGGCCAAGTCACCAATACTGAGGGATAGAATTACAATTGTGCTCACAGGCATGGTGGGATGTTGGTTTCTGGTACTGATCAGTTACTCAGGAGCAAGTAGGTGTGTGCTTAGATGTCCTCCATGGTGGGAATGGTTGACCATGAAGCCTTGTCTAGATCAGGAGTTAAGGGGATGGGGAAGAAGTGATACATGGAGAGAGTGAAAAGTTGGAGGTCTATGGATTTACTAGACTACACTTGATCTTAGCCAAAAGGCCGAGAAGTGATAGGCTTTACTAGATTAGAGAGGATAATTAGGAAGAGATGGGAAGTCGAAGTAAGGTTTTTCTGAGATAGGTACTTGGAACAGTTGAGGGTAAGGTCAAAGTCTGGGAGGGTATGAAGGGAGTGAGGTTGATGGGAAGGTTAATGAAGCAGAAGAAAGCATGGGACTGTGAAACTGGAGCACTGTACACATGGGCATCATACACAGCGGCTGGAGTCAGGGTGCAGAAGGAGACTGTTAGCTAGGAGTTCAGTATATCAGTGAATGTGGCAGAGCAATCTTGGGGTGATGTATTGGTCATTTATTACTGCACAACAATCACAAAAATTCTTGGTGGCATGTAATAGTAAGCATTGGTTAAGCTTTTCATACTTGGAGATGGTTGACTTAGGCCAAACTCATCTGGGTAATTTATTGATCTTGTGTTGGCAGGTTGAATGAGATGTGCCTGATCTATGTTGGTTATGCCTGGGGTGGCTGCCTGGAATGGCTCTGGTCATTCACCTCTTGGGACTGACAGGCTAGCCCAGGCTGCTCTTCTCCTCATGAGAGCAGAAAGTGCACAGGAGCAAGCACTTTTCAAGCCTTTAGTCATGTTGTGCCTGCTAACATTTCTTTGGACAAAGTCAAGGGGTTGGGAAGTACAGTTCACCCATGGGGCTGATCAGGGTGATGAGTGGGTCTTTTTGCACAATAACCTAATTGACCACAGGTGGTAGATCAACTCTGTGAGGATGGTGAGAGGATGGGCTGAAGACAGCTTAGGACCCTTGAATGACAAAAGTAGAAAGAAAGGATGCTATCTGCTGTGCTCCCATCCAGAGATACAAGTAGCCCCAACTGAGAATGTTTGGCAAATAAATGATTTCCTTAGAGAAGATAGAGGTTTTTGTATTGTTGGGATTCAAATACAAACAGCAGGAATTCCAGAGACCACAGAGTGAAGGGTTCAAAAGAGGCATCAGAAGGCAACTGGCTACATGGAGTCAGAGAGCTGACTGAGCTATCCTAGACTTAGGAATGAAAATGGCAGAAGCATGCACACACACACACACACACACACACACACACACACACACACACAGCTGGTAGAAGAGCTTGGGCTGACCCAAGGTGAACTCTCCGGGAGACTTATTATTTTGGGAAGGTGTTGTAAAGACCAGCCCCCACATTGCCTTGAATGGGACTCTGCGTGCTGGATCTTTCTGACTAACTGAGGAGGGCAGATGCTTCCCGGGGAGATGTTTCTAGGGAGAGGCGGTCACAGCTCCACACTATACTTGGGATTTCACAATTGCTTTTACTCTGACAGGGTGTTTGGCACTTTTTTTTTTGTACTACAAATAAGGAAGCAGGAGGGTGGGTGTGGGAAGGAAACTATTTTAATAGAGATCCAGTAATAGAAATAGCATCCATCCTTGGAAAGAGAGATGCCAGGAGAAAGATGGTTGGGGGTGGAGCACCTCAAACCTATATTTTCTTTCTTTGCAGAACTTCTTAATAATTTTGGCTGTTCTTGACCTTCTCTCCCCTACTAGGCTGTAAGCTCTCTGAGGGTAAAGCTGAGCCTGTTTTATTTTGTAGCTCTATTCCAATTACTG
Organism: Suricata suricatta; assembly: GCF_006229205.1. Taxonomy (NCBI): domain Eukaryota; kingdom Metazoa; phylum Chordata; class Mammalia; order Carnivora; family Herpestidae; genus Suricata; species Suricata suricatta. The sequence goes on along the minus strand of NC_043708.1, from coordinate 23,220,334 downwards.
ACAGCACACAAAGAACATAATAGGTGCCCAATAAATGTTTTTGAGTCGATGAATGAATGAGGGATAAGAAACTTAACAGTTTGTATATCTGTCTTCACTTAAAAGAACTCCAAACTTTCTTTTGGTCATATAGTCAATAAATATTAAGGGATCTCTCACTATCAAGGGGATGTCCAGGCTCTGGCATTAATAGAGAGTGAGATACAGTCCTTGCCAGATGGTTGCTATCTTCACTTGCAGCCTGGGGAACAGTAGCTAACAATGCAGAGCTATATAGAAATGGTTCAAGCCTCAGTTTGCTTCATCAGCAAAAGGGAGAGGCTTGACCAGATTCATTCAGGTATTTAGGTTTCTATTCTACAAGACTCCTTGGAGCCTCAATATTCTGTTGCACATTTTGAATCTTTAAAACAGGAAAGCAATTGATGCCTAGTCCGCTTGGGTTTCTGTAACAAATGTACGATGGAAATATGTGTTTAGGCTAATTCTTGTGGACTAATCCTTGTAGAATTTCTTCTGGTCATCCCCATCCCGACCTGGGCCGGTTCACCCCTCCTTAGGCAACCTGGTGGTCCCCTGCTCCTGGGAGGTCACCATATTGATGCTGAACTTAGTGCGGACACCCGATCGGCATAGCGCACTACAGCTCAGAACTCCTGGGCTCAAGTGATCCTCCTGCCTCAGCCTCCCGAGGAGCTGGGACTACAGGCACGCACCACCGCGTCTGGCTGGTCATCCCCATCCCAACTTCATGGTCATACCTGCACCAAACTTAATGTTTTGTTTTTCTGTGCTCAGGATATGCTTTTTAGAGCGCCCAAAGGGTTCAGACACCTGGTTATTCTTTGTCCTGATGATGTTGGAAGTGGATATTCAGGTTTCAGGAACGGTTCATATCTGCTAAGTTTATATTTGGTCCATTCTCCCGAGAGAAGCCAAGCACCCTACATGCACCCCAGGGAGGATTTGAAGCATCTAGGATGACTTTCTCTCTGGAGGCTTGAGGACAAAGAGACTGGGCTGTGTAGGAATGCGGCCAGAGGCTGAGAAGCATGGAAATGTCAATACAGGATAAAATCAAGAATTGCACAAATGCAGTTCCAAGTTATGGCACTGAATCTAGAATAGGAGGTATTAACTTCTCTCCCCTTTTTTTGGATTCTCTACTTGGATAGGATGTGGTGTCCGGTCTGAGATCAAGGTGCCTGTTCAGGCATATGGGGGAATGGCCATGTATTGTTAATACATAGTATAGGGATTGAATTCAGATCCCTCTCATGTCTCCTCTGGATAAGAGCAAGGACCTGCTGATTGTTCTGTTACAAAACCATTTCTCCCACCATCTAAAACATAGTGGCTCCTCGAGACTCCTTAGCTTGGCACCCAGGAGCTTTACAACTCTGTCCTTAACATGATTTTTTAGCTTAACATTTTTGTCCATTCCCACACATCCTACATTCCAGCCAGATAGAACTTCTTATTGCTTCCTGAATACCCCTTGATCTTTCACATCTTCCTGCCTTTATTTCATGCCTTCCCCCTGCTGACATACCTCCCTGGGGCTTGGTCTAGCAAAACCCTTCATTCTCTGAAGCACAGTTCAAAAGCCTTCTTATATCTCTTGGCCAATCACTGGCTCATCTTTTGTGCTCATGTTACACTTATACATATCTTTATTAAATTACCCATCACCTGCCCTTATTATTGTTACTCATATATCTGCTTCCCCTAAACCCCTGAGCTTTGGCTCTTTGGGGCTGAGCTCTGTGTTTTTGGGACCCAACATATGGTTGGTTAGTAGCTGGTATCTATTGGAGATTTGTTGAATGAATACTTGAATAAATGAGTATGACTTGTGTTGAATATAATAACTATTGTGACCTCTTAGCATCCTCTGGCTACCCTGTCTTAGGGCACTCATTTTTCTGAATATATAAAAAGACCTCCCTGGTTTGGAAAAACAGAAGCCCAACCTGACTTAGCAGAGAGATGGAGTTGTAGGGTATTCTTAAAAGGAGATGTAGTTTTGTTACCTTTCAAGCATAGCACATTCTTAAAAGCTAGGATATAAATAGATACTAATAAGCAAAGTGGGAAAATTAATACAAAATTACAGGTTGTATTAGTCCTGATTGTTTAATAATGTAGCATAGACAAAAGACCATAAACATTTCAGGATTATTCACAGAGACCAGAAGTTGAAGCCATGATGGCAGAATAATTGATTTTTTTTTCATTTTAAAAACTCTAAAATATTTTTACTGTTAAGTAAAGTTTGGAACTTTGTAGAGAAAGATGTAATTGGAACTTTCAACCTTTGAAGATAAAGGAACTGCACTTGAATGATTGCAAATTCTGGATTAGCAACCCTAGATTGAGAGGTTTGTCATTATGTGGGAACTCACTGTGTGTTATAGGGCAGAGTTGGCATAGGTGAATCCATTGTGTAACATCCAAATGTGTTTAATTACTGCAAGGTGAGCCCAAAGGTTTCATTTCACATGCCTGTTGTATTGATGGGTGAGTAGTATATGTCTTGACTGGTTGAGAAGGATTCTGAGGTTCCATCTAGCTCACTAGAAAGGTTTATGATTGATTAGTGAAGTGTACTGTGGACATGTGAAGGAGGATTCATGTATTTACCCTCCTTATCTAAAAGGTCCCCGGATTATGAGACTGACACAGTGCCAAAAATACAAAAACACTAATTCAAAGGGATACATGCATCCCTATGTTTATAGCAGCATTATCTACAATAGCCAAATTATGGAAGCAGCCCAACTGTCCATCGATCGATGAATGGATAAAGAAGATATGGTGTGTATGTATATATACACCATGGAATATTTTCAGGCATAAAAAGAATGAAATCTTGCCATTTGCAATGACATGGTTGAAGCTAGAGTGTATAATAAGTGAAATAAGTCAGTCAGAGAAAGACAAATAGCATATAATTTCACTCATATGTGGAATTGAAGAAACAAATTAAGAAGAAGAAAAGAAGAGAGAGACAATCAAGAAACAGACTCTTAATTATAAAAAGCCAACCTGTAGTTACCAGAGGGTGGGGGAGATGCGTGAGATGGGTGATGAGGATTAAGGAGTGCACTTGTTGTGATACATGGGTGATATACTGGGTGATGTATGGAATTGTCGAATCAGTATATTGCACACCTGAAACTACTCTAACACTATAGATTAAGTATACTGGAATTTAAAATGTGAAAAAATAAAAATAATAAAATGCATGTAAAAAAATAAAAGATCCCCAGAAATAATGATTTGATGGTAATCATTTGACATAATAAATGAAACATCAGACTTACTGTTCAAATGCCAGAATTTAAGATTCAGTTATATTACTTTATTGGTTCTGTGACCTTTGAACAAATCATGCTCTCTCTCTCTTTCTCTCTCTCTGAGCTTCAGTTTCTTCATATGTAAAAGAGGGTTGAAAAAGTTGACATTTTGTTACCCTGAAGGTTAGATGAGAGAATGTTTCCTAATACTTATTGTTTGCTCCATGTAGGAGCATGATGGTTTTATGATGGTTTTATGATGGTTTCCATGTGTGCTGTCTATTTTACATTCTTGGTTCATGGTACACACGAGCTGTGCCGATTCACTGACTTGGCCCACACTTTGCTTGGGACTTTCACCAGCTCCCATTTTTTTTGGTTCTCTGTGGTGTTCAAGACTCTGCTTGAGTTACTTTGTAAACATTCCATTTGGCCATGGCAAGTCACAAGTCTGAGCGGGGTGTCAAGGGTTGGGCACTGTAATGTTATATGGGGAAGGGTGTGGAGAGAGGGTGAGGTGAGGAATTTGGGTTGTTAATAGTATCAAACTACTGTACAACATTATGGGAAAGATCTCTAAAATCATGGTGTGAATAAGATGAACAGAGAAAAAGCAGTGATGATAATGGTAATCACTAACATTTATTGCATGCTTACTGTGGGCCAGTCTCTGTGCTAGAAGCTTTATGTGTATTCCCTCACCCTTTGAATCCTTACAACAGTCTTTTCTGTAGACACTAGCATTACCTCTCCTTTATAAATGAGAATGCTGAGGTCCGGAGGGATTAAGTAATTGCCATGGATTACAAAGCTCCTATATAGTTGATCTAGGGTAAGAATCCAGTTCTGTCTGACTCTGGAATCTAGCTCTTAGCCAAATCCTAGAATACCAGAACCTATGGGTGAGGATATCCCTTGAGATTTGCTGGAGAGAGGCTTAGGACAAATAATGAGCAGCCCTGTTTCATGCAGAGGGTGGCAAACTCAAGGAGTGTGTCCCTTATGTGGGTATTTACCGATGGTACTGTTATGCCAAAATTATGAGACCCAGTCCCAAATTAATATGAATGCAAAGGCAACTCTGTTCAAGAAAGGTTTATATAAATGATAGTTCCTTTGTGGCTTTTTAAGAGGAAAGTAGGAGATTTAGGGGATATTCCCTTAGATGTTGAAGTTGATATGGTGCAGTGGTTTTGAAACTGTGTTCTCTAGGACTTTGGACTTTTTTTCATGATAAAATCTTGGGGACTACTGCAGAAGTCAAGGAGAAGTCCTGGAGGCAAGATTCCACCTTCTACTTCTACAGAACAGGTCTGCTTCTAACAGTCATTTTTGAGGTTTCAGACACTGTTTCTTTTTCTAGAAGAAATAAAGGGTTTGGTGGCCTAATAAAGGAAAGTTCCTTTTCTCATGGAAAGATCTCTGGTCAAAAGGTCCTAATACCTGAGTCTTAGTTCCACTTCTACCACTGCCCAGCTGTGTGATCTTAGACACTTGCTTGACTGTCCCCGGAGTCCTTCCTTCCTTCCTCACCTACAGAGGGAGGAGTTTGAATCAGGTCTCTGTGCTCTTACCAGCTATGATATTCTGTTATCTCTGTAAGGGGTTGAGGTGGGGTTGGCAGTTGTGCCTGTTACACTGTCAGGGTAGAATTCTAGAGCTGGTGCACCAATTGTCTGGCCCACAAGTCTGTCCCTTGAGTTCTCAAACTTCCACCTGCTTCCTCACCCTAGTCCTGTCAACAATCATTCTTCTATGGTTTACTCTGTGCCAGGTACCACACCCACCTTCAAAGTTCCTAAGCTGCCAGTACTTGCCCTGGTCAGGGAGGGTCCCAAGATCACCCCTTTGCTGTGTCTTCTCCTGCCACCCCAAACCTTCCTTTCTTTTCTTTCTGTCTCACATGTTTACACCTCTCTGTAGGACAGAGTATGAGGGTTGGAACAATTATACCCCGTAGGAGTTGGCATTGGGGGCAGTGGTCCGTGGGAGCCTGGGGTGTTCCAATAGGTGGGCTCATTGAATCATTGTGTTCTGCCCAGCCACCAATAGGGTTTAGAGTCCCCTCCCCCGGCTGCCTCTTTTTCTTTCAGGTAGTAACTTCTTGAGTAAAAGTAGGAGCTGAGGTCTAATTGTTTGGTAGCAGCACTTGCATCTCCTATTCTCATTTCCTCAGCAACAGATAGGATGGGAAGATGTGGAGGGACAGTTCTCTCACAAACTATGGAAGGAGAGAAAACTGGAGAGTACTAACTGGTACCCCAAAGCTATTTTAGATAGAGGAGGCTCAGGGTAGAGGCCTGGGGTTGGGGGAGAGGGTTTGGGGAAGGGCATTCTGGACAGTGGGAACAGCAAAAGCAAAGGCTTTGAGGTTGAACTGTACGTAGTGGTTTCTGAAAATACCAAGGGGGTGGCATGTCTGGGGCCCAGTGAAAAGTCATGGATGAGTTTGGAGAGCTAGCATGAGGCTAGCTATGCAGGGTCTTGTGGAAGACAGGGGGAACTTTTTGTTTAAAAAAATTTTTGGATACAATTGACATACAGTGTTACATTATGTTACAAATGTTGTACACACTTCAGGTAGTGATTTGACACGTTTAAACATTATGCTGTGCTCACCACAAGTGTAGTTACCATATGTCACCATACAATTATAATATCACTGTATTGATAGGGAGGACTTTCGATTCCTTTTTGAATCTGTAGAGAAATCACTGTGGAGTTTTGAACTCCTGAGGGAGTGATGCCTTCTACTTTAAAGGTCACTCTGGCTGCTGTGCAGAAGATCACTGGCAAGGACAAAGCAGGGATACTGGTTAGGAGGCTAGTTAGTACTAGTCCAGGACAGAGACAAATACTGGCATAGCCAAAGTTCTTCTCTATGAGGTCTTGGGTCACTGGGCCAAGCCTGAAATTTTCTGCTAGAGTCAGAGAACCTTGGGGAACATGAGAGGTGGGAAAGGGTATATGGTATATTATGTGGTTCTGTAGCAGGGACTCTTAGCCAGACCTAGTTCTGCCCCTTATGAACTGCATGATTTTGGAAAAAATTTTTAATCTTTTGGGGAATCTCAGTTTACTCAGCTATAAAACAGGGATAATAATAGGTACACTTCTTACAGTTTCTGTAGGAAGTCAGATATAACATACTTGGAGTATGCCTTATACAACGTGTGATGTGAGTACTGCTGCTGTGAGATGCATGTATTACCACAACTGTGAAACAGCCTTTCCAATGGCTTTCCAAAATCTTGGGTGGACCAAATGGCCACTGGCCTTGGTCCTGAACACACCTTCCTGGAGCTGGCATTCCCTGGCATGGCCCTGTCCCTGCTTCCTGTACTCATGTTCCCCATTCCCCATTGCATTACACGGAAAGAAGCCTGGTCTGTACCTCACACCTCCAAGGTGACCCCCACAGATGCATCTGTGCCCTACATTCACCCCATGGTGAAGCTGGGGGTTGTCTGGTTTGGGTCTGAACAGCTCTAGTCTGTCCGGAGCCTCTGCACATCCCCCTGCCAGCTCTGGCACTACTTGCTTTGTTAATGGAGGATTTGTCAAGTAATGGGAATAATTAGCACAGTGGGGGCCTTACTGTGCCCTGGAAAGAGAACAGAGAGAGCCATCCCAGCAGCCCCAGACATGATTTCTGGGCAGGCTTATTTTCTCTTGTCTGCATCTCTCTCCCCATCTCTTGCATGTGTTTGATTTTTTCTCCTTTGTATAGAGAGAGTTGGCTAGGAGAAAAGACCCGCAAATTGCACCCTTGCTGAGCTGGTGCTGTGAAAGCTGGATAAGATTGTCTTCTTGGACTGAGTAATTTCCCTCTTCCCCTACCTCCTTTAGGGGGCCAGATTGGCTAAATATCTAGTTGATTCCCCCCCCCTTTCGCCTCCTCACTTTCTCCCCACCTCCACCCTTCCCTTCCCCCCTCCTTCTCCCTGTCCCCTCATGTAAAGAACTCACTGACTCTCAATTGAATCCTTTTTAATGGTCCCAAGAGGCGAGGATCTTGAAGGGTGATTATCTTCATTATAAATTATTAATTCTCCCTGTAGCCAGATGGCTTCCCAACCCATGTCTTAGAGCTCTGGGCTGGGAGAGGAGAGGACAGGAGAAGGGAAGAGTCTGAATCATGAATGGCCCCGGCTTCTTGGGTTCCTGGCTGGACCTGGGATGCTGGGGAAGCTGTTGGCACCTTGCAAGACCTGAGTCCTATGGTCTGTGGGCAAGTGTTTGTTGTTGTGTTTTGCCCTCTAGATAACTCAGGGCTCCCTTGGCAATGGAGTAGAAGTGGTAGACAGGGGAGAAACTAAAGCTATGAGTTGCTTTTGATATGAACCTTACAGGTTTGTCAAGATGTGTTAAGAAGGCATGATTATTATCTTACACCATGTAGTTTGATGTTCACAACATCCTGGAACGTGTATTCACTGTTCTTTCCAGTTTACAAGAGATAATAGTTTTCCATAGGTCATTTGGCCAATAGTTAGAAAGACAGAGCCTGGTTCTGACCCACCCCCAGCAAAGTGGCCTTTCCCCCCACACCAGACTTCTCCTTCTGAGTTGCCTGTGCTCTACTCATCCTTCAAGTTTCCACTTAAGTTCCACTTCTCTGAGAAGTCTTCATTGATTTCACTAGGCTAGTCACCTCGTGTTCCTCTGGACTCTATTGCACTACATGTACAGACCTATTTATTACTGGACATATAATTCCAAAGGGTGTCCAGCTTCTTCTGAAATATCTCCAGTGACAGTGATGCCTACCTCATCTTGAGGTGGTCTTTGTATAAGATAAAGACTGAAATACTCTTCCTCCAATTTATTCATTAGGCAGGATCTTATCTTTGAGGGCAATAGAGAATCCATGAAATCTCTCTTCCAATGTAAGAACACTTCAGACGCTCGAATGTACTGTTCATGCTACTGCCAAATTGTCTCCGTAAGCCCAAATACCCTGGTACCTCCAAAGGTTTCTCATGTAAAGAGACTCAGGCATGACTCTTAACATTGCCTCTGTAATTGGGATGAATTTTAAAAGATGTCCATCTGTCCAGCTTACTGTTCCTGAGCAGCCCAGGTGAGAGATACCAACATCTGCCATGCTGCCAGGATGAAGTATGAACCTCAAGGGCAACAGTAACAGCAGCAGCAGTGGTGGCGAACATTTACTTGGTACTTACCCATGCTGAACATTGTTCTAAGGGCTTTACCTTGTAGCAGATGCCTTACTATAGCAACTCCTTATTCAACATTTTATAGGTGAGGCAACTAAGGCACACAGAGGGCAAGTGACTTGCTCAGGGTCACACAAGCAATGAGTAGTAAGTCTGGGATTTGAACCCAGGAAGTCTGGCTCCAGAGCCTATGCCTTTGACCTCTGTGAATGGGGTTATTTACCCTATAACACTATGTTCTCTTTACACCCTAGAGATGGACCACTGCCGTATCAAGCCCATACTCAATAGAGCCTTCTTCTCACCATTGATCTACCTCTTTGTATTATTTAGGCCCATGTCTTTCCTTTCTACTAGGATTCTAAGTGCCTTGCAGGGTTTGAGCTATTTTTCAGAATTCTTTCTCTGTATAGCAAGGGTGCTGTATGGTTAAAAAAAAAGTTAAGAAATAGACTGACTTTCAATTTACTACCTACCAGCTTACCTATACCTCTCTCAAATAGTGGGGCTCAGAATAAATCTGATATTTAATAAGTGATAAAATCTAATGATCAGATTGACATAAATGATCATTTCCTATTTCCTATAAGTTACATTTTAACTAGTGCAATCTAAAATTGCATTTAGTTATCTGTCCCAAAACACATGTAATCTCTTGCTTGTCTCATCTTGTCTGTTTGATTCCTCCGTCCTAGTTTACAATATAATTACAAATTGCACCTTCCATCTCTATGGGTTATTTTGGGGATCAAGCCATATAGCTTTCCATTTATATCTATCAAAGTTTGTCTTATTAAACATAGGCTGTTTCAGCCTATATGGCCTCTTGGGATCCCACAGCATCATCTGGGATGCTCACAGACTGTTACTGTTGGGTCACCCACAAACATGACCAGTTTCGTCCAAGCTCTTAATGAATATGAGGAATGGGGCAAGGCCTTTCCTCACACCAGAAGTTGCTTCCCAGAAGGCTCACCCTCTTTGAATGCTGTTGTTTAGCAGTGACACATCTTCCTGGTTCTGTCCACCTTACATTACTCATATCATGAGAAACTTTTCCAAAAGATTGACTGAAGTCCATATGTATTATAACTCCTGTGTGTCTCTACTATAAGAGATTATTATTCTTGACAGGAAAGGAATTAAGGTTAGTTTGACAAGACTACTTAGTTTCTATAGAAAATTGTTTTTTAAAAAACTATTATAATTAAAGGCTTTCAAAAATTATCTAAAGACCTCTGTCATCTTTTCAGCACAATAAAGCTCAAATACCTTTCTTTATGTCCATTTGACAGACTAGAGTTGAGATCCTTGGAGGCCTTCCCAATCTCCCTTACCTTTCAGGAAGGCATAAGAACAGCTAACAGAGGGTAGGGAAAGCTTGGTGGCCACGGCACCATTAAGACTAGACTCAGCTCAGCAGGTTTCAAGGAAGGAAGAGAAAATAGAAGTTGGGGGGGGGTTGTTTGGACATGAATAAATAGTGAACAGAGGGAGCTGAGTGAGGTTCAGCATGGGCTGGGAGGGGAGGGCAGTGAGCTCCCTATTGAAAGACCCTTGTGGATGTTTGCCCCAGGTTTTCCCAGATACAGGATTGGCTTTGTCTCGAAGTATAACATATGTATAGAAGAGTATATACATGATGTTTAACCAATGCATTTTCACAAACTGAGCCCAATGTGCAACATCACCCTGATCCCGAAATAGAACTCCTTTACCCCTTTGCCTTCTTCTAATCAGCAACACCCCCAAGGGTAACCACTATTCTGACATTTAATAGCGCAGAGTAATTTTGCTCTTTTTGTACCTTATATGAATGGGACACATACAGTGTATGCCCTTCTGTGAGTCTTCCATACTGCTGTCTGGAGATGAAGACCAGTCATTCTCACTGCTCTACAGCATTTTTGCATGAATAGACTACATTATTTGTCCATTCTACCATGGATGGGTATTTGGCTATTTTCTAGGTTTTGGCTATTGTGAATAGCATTGTTATAAACATTCTCATGCATGTCTTTGGTTGGACATATGTAAGCATCTCTGTTGGCATATACCTAGGAAGGGAATTATGGAGTCATGGGGTAAAAATATTCAGCTCTAGTAGCTATTGCCATATAATTTTCTGGAAGTAGTTGTATCTCTATCCTTTTATAAATTTAATAAAATTCAGATCTACCCTATGAGCTAGGTATTATCATTCCCATTTTTTTGAATAAATAAGCAGAGGCTCAGACAGATGCCCCAGGCTAAATAGGTATAATAATGAGTCTAGGTTTAAATGCAGCCCTGTCTGATGTCAAAGCCATTGCTGTGCATCATTACCCTGAACTACTTTCATGTCTTGGAGAGAATTCATGCCTTTACCTCCCTCGCTGCCTGCTATAGAGTCTTCACTGTTGCATTAAGGTAGGGAGGACTGAGCATGTGAGGCTGCCCTAGTCATGTCATGTCAGGAGGGGCATAGTTTAGTAGACTTAGTGAATTTCTGAGGCTGTTGTATGTGAGCAAGCCTGCATTTCCCTCCAAAGCACCTAGGGATAGAGCATGCCCACATCCTATGCTTTTGCCCAGGCATGTGGATGAGTGGGAGGTGGAGCACTGGTGGTGGGAGTGAGCCATCTGACATGTATCTCAGGTCACAGGGAGTCCTGAGAAGTGTGGTGGCCATGTAAAAGGAAAGCTCCTGTCAATGCATCAGTTACAGTTTTTTGAAGGTCTAGTAACCCAATTTAAATTTGCTTAAATTTGTAGTTCATACAGTGGAAGTCCCAGAATCTCTTGGACCGTGCGCTTCAGGCTTGCCTGCATCTAGGTACTAAAACCTCACTAGAAATCTATCTTTAGCCATCTTTTGGCTCTGTTTTTACCTTGTCTTTATACTTAGACAGGGTCATCTTGGTATCTATCACCAACTCTGGGCTTCATTCTAACAGTTTGACAGGATGATGAGAAGAGAGGACCTTTCTGTCAATAATTCCAGCAAAAGGCCCAGGGCTAACTCTGATTTCACTCTGTTTGGGTGACAAGCTGGTCCCTAAACTAATGGGTATGGCAGAAGATTGGAATATTCTAATTAGGATCTGGGATTGAGATAAACCCCACCTGAATGACCACCACTGAGATTGGTGGTGAAACTCATCCTAGCTTCAAAGTGGAGTGGGGCTGTGGTGAAAGGGGGGGCAAGTAAAATCAACAGAGAGCCATTGTATGGATTTTCTGGTTCTGGTGAAGGGAATAAGAGGGAAGCCAATGAGCATTTCTAGTGGAAAAATGGCAAGCCCAGTCTGAGCACTGAGGCATATCAGCAAGGGCTAGGCATGAGGAGAGTTGCCATCATGCCTTCACACACCCATCCTGGCTCTAGACACAGGCTCCACTTTCTCCTGAGTCTGTCTCAAGAAGTGGAGGAACTGGAGAGGGGGTGGAAGGGCAAATTGCAGCCGGCTCTTCCAAGCCAGGCCCAATACACTTATCCCATGTGTCAGAGTTGTGAGAGCCCCTCCCCACCCCCCTGCCTCCTAAGCAGTCGGATTATGAGACATTTGCAAGGATGTTAACCCCACGTAAAACGTGTGCCATTTGATAATTATGTAAATTAGCTGGCAATTAGATAATGTCACTCACTTTCCCTCTCCTGCTAGATTCCCAGTATAACAGATAAGTGTTTGCACTTCTACACCAGCCCAGACTCTCTGTGCAGGCTCCAGGGCAAAGCACTTATACCTACAGCTGCCTGGGCCATCCTGTGGCTCAAGAGAGGGTGGAAGTAGGCTGACTGGGTGGAGAAGGCTCTCTGCTCCCATTTCCCATTTCTTGAGGCTTGTGTAGCCCTGCTAGAAGGCCAGAGAAGGCTGAAAAGTAAATGCCTGGGGCAATTGGCTCAAGGCCTGTGCTATTTAATATCTGGTCATCTTTAGCTTTTGGCCATATTGACAATTTCCCAGAGGCCACGGGAATGTTCACAATCCAAGAAAGCAATGGAAGGGCTTTAAGAGAGAATGTGGGCAGATTATAGGGTGTCAAGTCTAGATGAACCCAATTCTGATGTTACCGTCCTGAAATCAGATTCTTCCTGGCACCTGTGGGAAAGAAAACTTGGTTTTCCTCAGATACCCTTTTTGGTCTCCCTTGATACAGGCAGGGGAACACTGGTATCTCCAGTGCTGGTCTGGGCTGGAGGGAAAGAATGTGAATCTGACGTGAGGGACTCAGCAGGCAGGATGGAGTGGCCCCCCAGAGCAGGCTGGGAAAATTCCCATGATCCTCCTTATAGAAGAATGTTCCTGGAATGCTTAGTTCTTTTTTTCTAAATTTTTTTATTAATAGTTTATTGCCAAGTTGGTTTCCATATAACATCCAGTGCTCTTCCCCACAAGTGCCCTCCTCCATGACCATCACCCCCCATCCCCTTTCCTTCTCCCTCTTCAGCCCTCAGTTTGTTTTCAGTATTCAAGAATCTCTCATGATTTGCCTCCCTCCCTCTCCCTAACTTTCTTCCCTCCCTTCTTCTTCCTATGGTCCCTTGTTAGGTTTCTCCTGATAGACCTATGAGTGAAAACATATGGTATCTGTCCTTCTCTGCCTGACTTATTTCGCTTAGCATGATTTTTAATTTTTAAAACACTTTTTAAATTTATTTTTGAGAGAGAGAAACAGAGAGCAGGGGAGGATCTGAGAAAGAGAGGGAGATATAGAATCTGAAGACAGGCTCTAGGCTCTGAGCTAGCTATCAGCACAGAGCCTGACACAGGGCTCGAACCCATGAACCGTGAGATCATGACCTGAGCTGAAGTCAGATGTTTAACCTACTGAGCCACCCAAGTGCCCATGGAATGCTTGGTTCTTAATTCATGGGTTTCCTCAGATAACTAGGCATGTGCTGCTTTGCCTTTTGGGGTCATCTGAGGTTGGCATCCAGGGAAGTGTGGGAGGTCAGGACTGCTGTCATTGTGTAAAGTGGGGTAGTATGGAGGCCACTGCATGGAATAGAGGTCAGATGATGCATGGGGATGATCTTCAGCTTCTGTTTGCACTTTCCATTCTTTCTGCATATGTTTGTTGAGCTCCTACTCCATGCCAAGGCCCTATGGCAGGTACCATGGTGAAGCAGACCCTGAGTTCCTCATCAAGTTTCCAGAGCCTGGGCTCTTCAGTGCTGTGCTTTGTATCTCTGAAGCACACTTGACCCCTCTAGTTTTTGATGGCCTTAAGAATAAGAATTTTTTTTTAATTCCGCTTTGGTAGAGCAGTGTCTGGATTGAATCAGAGCTCAATAAATGGATCGAACTGAGCAAGTCATTTAATTTATACAGACAAGTACGTGACTTCCAGAGGCTCAGAGGTGACTTAATAGCTAGTATAGACCAGTCTGGAAGTTTCTGGGACTATTTCAGAGGTTTCCCATGTCCTTGCTCATCCATAATATTGGGCCCTCCATCTCCATGTCATTTCCTCCTTCAGGTCCTGCATTGGCTTTGACCATCTGAGCCTAGGCCTTGCCTGTCAGCCAGTATACTCCTTGATCTAAACTGGCAGGACAGGGAGAGGAGAGAGAAGTCCCTCTCTACCCCCAATAGTGAAACAACCAGTGTAGTGTCATTGAGAAAATTTCCCCAGGCTACTTGGGCTTACACACCCATAATGGATGGCCCCATGATTTTTATATTCTTGGCTCATCAATAATTCCAGGATTGGAATACCCCCTGTAAGAGGCGTATTCTTTCTCCTCACATCTTCCTTCCTCTTCCTTTTCTTGCCCTTCCCACTTACCTAAGTCACATGCATGATATGGGGAGGGGACAGAGGAGAAGCTGTCTTCTGAGCACATTTCCTGAAAGTGGTCCCTCTCAACAAGTTGATTTAAGGAAATACGTGAATGTGGCAGTTGTTGAAACCAGAAGGAGTCCTCTTTTCAGAACCAGGGTTTCCTCTTCCCTTGGGGTGTTGCCTTTTGCCTTGGTTGGCATACCTCATCTCTACAAGGGTCACATTCATAGAGACTGGGTCATGCCTCGTCACCTAGACTCCTGATAATTCACCCCTGGCTTCATGTCTTCTGTTCACTCCACCCGAAAAGCATCAGCCTACTTGCTATTCTTCACAGATACCAGCCTTCTCTACAAACGGCCTTTGTTACTATTACTTCTGGGACATTCTTCCCATGGGTAACTCCCTCACTCTCTTTCAAGGTGTTCTTTAAATCTCTTTCTCAAAGATTCAGATTTGTGGTTTTGGACTATTTTCATGGTGTAAATACTCCTATCATAGTTGATTTCATGCTATCGAAGTGACCTTAACCAGCTCAAAAATGTCTGAAGTGTTAATAGTTGGCTCTGACAAGGCCACATGATTTGGAAACTTCCATGCTGCTGTGTCTATATTCTAGTTAAGCATCTTTTGTACTACCGGAGGTACCCATGCCACACTTTGGGAAGCACTGCTTGGACAAAATCTTGTATAGAATAAAGGTTTTCCTTATGCTGGATTCAATCAACCTCGTGTTGGTTTGATCAGTTTGTTCAGTGGGCATAGGTGTTTGTTCCTGGTTAAGGAACACTTTCCTCTTCAAAGCAGGGGTAATAACCAGCTTTGCTAATCCCATCATCATAAAAATTGTAGACAGTAATGGTCTGATAGAGACTATGGTGAATTACCAAATGTGCCAGTTAATAATCAACAATTTGAACACCTTTTGGAAATTATACTCATTGCTCTTATGTGAACAAAGAAGCTCCACTTGGCTAGGTGGGCTAGAGTCTGCCTTCAGCATCTAGATCACCCACTTGACTGGGTTTTTGTGACTTCCAGTCCATATAAAACATATGTAATGCGCTCCAAGTCTGTGCAATTTCTCATTTGTTGTTCATTCTGAAGTTTTTGTAGTTTTTTTTAAAGTTCTTATAGTTTTATATGTATACTGCCTCTACTCCACAGACATATACAACTCACATCAACAACACTTCTTCTCATCCCTTTGTATCCAGAAATAAGAAAGTAAAGAACTTGGTGTTTATTGATTACCTACTATGTATATAGCCTCATGCTAGGATCTTCCCTTACATGATCTCATTTGTGTCCTCTCTCCAGACTTAGAGGTTATTTTCCTCTGCTTTATCAATGAGGGAATAGAAGCTCAAATAGGTTAAGAAATTTGCTCAGAGCTCAACATAAAGGAACTAGGATTCAGATACAGCCTTTCTTTTTTAAGTCTCAAAGCACATTTTTTTTCCTATAAGGACTTTTCACCAACATTTATTAAGAGATGAGAGTTGTTTTGTTCGTTACTCACTTTCTAATTTATTTTTGCTGATTTTTATAAATATTTCTTTTAAAAACTTAAAGGGGGGAACGTGTCTTAGGCCGCCTACACCCAAGCATTGGATTGTCAAGTTGAAAAAGAAAAATCTAAAAAGAAATCAATGTCATTTCATGCCTTTTAATAGGTAAATAAGTTAAAATTATATGTGTGTATTCAAGTGTATAGAATGTTAGTACTTAACTTAAAAATAAATTTTAGCTATGTGACCCTGTGATATGAATATTGTAAAAATGTGCTGATGTGGCTTTGGGAGTTTTGTACTATTTTTGCATATGGAAAAACCATGTGCATCATTAGGCACTGAGCTCAGGGTCCTGCAATGGCTCTGGTTAAGAACCTGGGCCCTCTCTCTTGTTTGAAGCACCAGGCACTATGGGAATCCTTAGAATAGCCGGACTCATAGCACTCCATCAGTATTTGTGAATATAAGATGCAGTATTTTCCGGACTCCGCCCTAATCTTTCTTTACTCTCCACTGCGCCCTTTCTCCCTGCAGGTCTTTCTCTGGAGTCCTGAGAGGCAGGTTATGGGCAGGACTGCCAGCGGCCCGCACCATGAAGTCTGAACCTGCTCCGGCTCTGCCCTGGGCCCTCCTCTGCCTGAGCACTCAGCTTTGGGCTGCCCTGCTCCTGGCAGCCCCCCGCTGCTAGGAGGTAAAACTTCAGGACCGGTCTTTGGCCTGTTTTTGCCTTTCACCTGGCTCACCTCACAGCTCACGCCTCCTCCATCACGGCACCCCCAGCCCAGCCCTCTCCCCGGCCTCCCCGGCTGGGGCATTTGGGGGCCCTTTGGAAGGAGTGCAGTGCTGAAGGCCTGCTGTGGACCTTCCTCTCCTTGAATCAAGGCCTCCAGATCCACATGGATAGCTGAGATCTTTTCTTGGAGAAAGACACTTTGCTCCTCACTCTAGTCCCACACTTTTCCCACCTGACTTTCCTCCTCTTCTGCTGCCCTATCTTTGCCCTCTGCTTCCTTACTGCACCCATTTGGGGCCATCTTGTTCACTTTCTTTCTTTCTTACCCTCTGGACATCTGTGCGTGTGTCTCCTTCCTTTTGTGTGCTCTCTGTCCCCCACCCCCACCCACCCGCCTCCTCTTCCTCTCTTTCCTCCCGCTGCCAAGGGGGATCGTCCCTGACAGTTCGCTCCTCCTGCCTCAGTCCTGGTGGTCACAATGAGCTTCACCGCTCACTCGGTTTTCTTCACCCTGAAGGTGAGCGTCCTGCTGGGGTCACTGCTGGGGCTCTGCCTGGGCCTCGAGTTCATGGGCCTCCCCAACCAGTGGGCCCGCTACCTGCGCTGGGATGCCAGCACACGCAGCGATCTGAGCTTCCAGTTCAAGACCAATGTATCCACGGGGCTGCTCCTTTACCTGGACGATGGCGGCGTCTGCGACTTCCTCTGCCTTTCCCTGGCAGATGGCCGCGTGCAGCTCCGCTTCAGCATGGACTGTGCAGAGACCACTGTGCTGTCTAACAAGCAGGTGAACGACAGCAGCTGGCACTTCCTCATGGTGGGCCGGGACCACCTGCGCACGGTGCTGGTGGTTGACGGTGAGGGCCAGGCAGGCGAGCTGCAGCACCAGCGGCCCTACATGGAGGTGGTCAGTGACTTGTTCCTGGGCGGTGTCCCTGCAGACATACGGCCTTCTGCCCTGACCCTTGATGGAGTACAGGCCATGCCCGGCTTCAGAGGATTAATCCTGGATCTCAAGTATGGCAACTCAGAGCCTCGGCTTCTGGGGAGCCAAGGTGTCCAGTTGGATGCTGAGGGGCCCTGTGGTGAGCGTCCCTGTGAAAACGGTGGAATCTGCTTTCTCCTGGATGGCCATCCCACCTGTGACTGTTCCACCACTGGCTACGGTGGCAAGCTCTGCTCAGAAGGTAAGACCTTCTTCCCTAGTTCTCTCTTACTAGAGACCCACTGACTACATTGGGTGAGGGCCAAGACCCCAGATAGAAACCACCGCTCTTGTTGAAGGGCATCTGTAGCTACATGTTAGATAATTGGGTCCCTTTCCCTGAGGAGGTGGTGGAAATCCTTCGATTGCTCTCAATGGAAAACTCATCAGATTTGGGTAAGGAGAGAATCCTGCCTGCTCAACCATAGGCTCTTTACTCAGATCTTTGGCTGTACTCAAAGGGTTAGATGGAGTAGACTGAAGGATGCATACCCCAGCTCAACTTCTTCTACTGCAGACAGCTTAGCAGGGTCAGCACAGAGCAAGAAATCTGACAGAAATGGGCAAAGTGGCTATCCCTTGAGAGTTGGGCCCTTGGGATGGATGGGAAACTCCTCATCACTTCCTCCTTAATCCCCAGGAAAAAGAATGCCCATACCAATGAGAATGAGGGTGGATGGATTCCATGCTTGGTCCACTGTCATCCCAGCCCTTCCATTTGCTTCTCCTCCCACAGTCTTTGTGGAGGTGTCTGGAGGGTGAATGAGGCAGCTGGGGACAGGCCTACTCACCTCCTCATTCTAGTGGCAGGATTTTTCATAAGAGGTTCTTTCCTGTCCACCACCTCCCCTCCATGTATCGAGAATGGGCAGGAAGGCACTGAGACTGACAGGAGCCTTGTCTAGCCAAGCCCCTGGAGGAGCTGGCAATACCCAGCATAGTCTTGGAGAGCCTTTCAAGTTCAACCACAGCTTTCCAGGGAGAGGGAAGGTGAGACTCAGGTCTGAGGACTTAGATTACCCTCACCCTATTCACCAAATTCTGAATGTTTGGGATTAGATCCAAGAGAAGTGGCCCAGACTCTACTTTGACAAATACCTAAAATCCAGATTCATGGACTCTAGGACTCACTGAAGGCCTGGCCTTGAACAGGAAGAAGTGTTGAAGTGACAAAGAATGTGAGAACTGACCACAGGGGTATACATGTTGGGAGGCTGGAATGAGGAAGAGGCAAAGAAGTTTCATTTTCTCCTATTCTTTTTGAATCAAGCCCTGGATTCTTCTAGAAATATTTCACCATCCCATGCTGGTGTCTCCATGGAAGTGGTGGGATGGTATAGGGCAGAACAGTGGTTCTCAACCTTGGCTTTGCCTTTTAGGATCACTGGGGGGAGGGGGGTATAAAAACATTCAGGCCACCCCATGAGCTAATTCAATCAGAATTTTGCATGGGGTGGGACCCAATGTGTGTTTTTAAAACTCCCCTGGTGATTCTGTTGTGCAGCCAAGATTGAGAACCAACAGGTCAAGGGAGGTCAGGTAGGTGGGGCTAAGTGAGTGTCCCAGCACTGACTCCCAGGATTTCTTCATTCTGGTGAAGCCCCTGCCTTGGGATTTGTAATGAAAAATAGTGTCTGTAGGTGTTCCTCAAACCATCCCATAATAGCTCAAACCCTAAAGCAGATTGTAATTCTTATGAGTTTTAGCCACTCCTTTTAAAAATTTAAAAAAATAAATCAAAGCAAAGTTTATTTCACAGGTGGTAGATGCTGGAGACCAGGACATTTCGAGGGTCTTGTTGGAGGCCCCTTTGTAGGTCGTGTAGGGGCTATTGTGGGAGCCCTCCCCTCTCTGCTGCTTCTTTCCTCTGCTGGGCTGTACACCACATCTCCCTTCCTGTGGCTGGGCTGCCAGAGAGGGAGATTCAAAACATGCATGCCACTTTCTATTGGCTTCTTTTTTTCCCCATGGAGACCACTGGAAAAGTGGATGGGGAAGAAGACCCGAGGCCACCCCAACCCACAAAGCCACTTTGGGAATGTGGTTATTAAAGCACTTCTTATGAGCAGGTGCCTTCTGGAGCTGACTGCTGTTCCAAAGCTTCTTAGCTTTGGAGAAAGTTCTGCCTGAAGACGCTGACGTGATCACTTGTTTTCTCGTTCACCCAAAGGATCTGTTCTGTTCTCAGAACTTGCATTGAAAGCTGACATTCTTCCTTTCTAGGGACTAGGGTGTTTGCAAGTGTGTTGTTAACTTGCTGATTATCCCTGATTGCATTTTTTGTGTTTAAAAAGAACTCATTTCCTCTGGGCAGGTCTGGATCAGCACTTTTCTGCAGGAAGAATCTCTATACTGTATATGTATACAATTTGTCTTTTCTCTCTTTTGGGGGTATGTGTGTGTGTGTGTGTGTGTGTGTGTGTGTGTGTGTGTGTGTGAGATGTGTGTATATGTATGTGTGTTTCAGGTCTCCAGTGACATTTCTTTAGAGCAGATTATAGGTAGTCAATTTTTTAAATAGCTAAATACAACATGGATATTTTAATAATAGTTTTTTCTGCAGGGTTCAGATCATCTAGTGGCTGTGGATTGATACTGTCCGAAGAAGGCAAACACAGAGCACAGCTCATTTATTCTCCTGATACACAAATAGAGTAAATGGACTTGGTTGTAACAGTAATAGTTGCTTGGAACAGAGCAGTGCAAAGGTTGAAGTGAGGGTGGGTGTTGGAGGATGTATCAGAATTTACTGTTGATAACTTTGAGTCTGTTGGTCCTGATAATTGTCATCATGTCTAATCAATCACAAAAAATACATGACAGGTTTTAAGAAAATATCAGTCTCTGTATACATAGTTAATTTTTTAAATAATGTTTATTCTTGAGGGGGAGGGCAGAGAGAGAGGGAGACACATAATCCAAAGCAGGCTCCAGGCTCTGAGCTATCAGCACAGAGCCTGATAGGGGGCTCGAACTCATGAGCTGCAAGATCATGCCCTGAGCCAAAGTTGGACATTTAACCAACTGAGCCACCCAGGTGCCCCAAATTTTTAGCTAGTAAGCAGAAAAACTCACCTGTAAAATATTAAAGGAAAAACTTAAGCAAATCTACCTAAAACAAGATGCATAGTCTAAAGAAATGCCTACCTGTTTTCCTAAAGAAGATATAGTGAGGTGGGTCGTGAGGATGCATCCACTCCCTACCCCGCCCCCTTTCAGTCGTACACAACATAGACCTGAAGCCAGCATTCTTATTCCCAGCCGTTGGTTCTGTGTACCAGGGATCTGATTGTCCTGATTTGTAGGATAGGCCTTGACATTTGATTGTGTGAGGACTTGCACCCAGTATGGAATCCGATCCATTTTGTACTTCATGCTCTAGCAGTTCAAGAGCAAGAAGAGCTTGGGAGGTCTCCTGCAGCTTCAGACGGATGCAGTTGGGGCCTATTGGAGACCCTCTCTATGGTCCATTACCTTTTAGCATGCCGACGGCATTGATGTTTGCTTGGCCTGTCTGGCTTTCCATGCCTGGATGGCTCCAAAATATCTCTATGCTGCACCCTGGGAAGAACACACAGATGAGCCCATCTCCTTTATGTTCTTTGTGCTCTTTTGATTCCCCATTGGGTATCTTCCCTAGAAAGAACCTAGAAGACACCAAGAGATAGTTGCTGTGGAAAAGTTGGGCCTAGAGGTTGGAGGTCCTGGACTCACTGTCTTCTTTCATGTGGTGAAAAGTTATTTGCTCTGGCTGCAGACTGAACTCCACACAGCCTACTTGGGCTCCCAACCTAATTAATGGTCACATTGAACATTCTGGCACATGGTGGAGAAAAGGTCCCAAATCTTTACTTCTAGGTGTTATGTTTATAAATAAAATGTTCTGGTACTGAACTTCGGACTTGTTTGTTGAAGCTTGCCTTTTTAGTAAGGGTCTTAGAGGACAGAAGAAGTTCAGGTAGTTCAAAATGATTTTTAAATTAAACATATCTATTTTGGATTATAGTTGAGCTATGACACAGCATGTTCACTGGTTTTGGTCTACCCAGTCTGTCTTGGTACCAGTATCCTGGGAGCTCACTGGGCAGTGAAGAGGTATCCTTGAGGTTCCCCAAAAGAACTGTCCCCTCATGGGTCATTGAGAGTTTATTATTACCTTGAAATGAGTTGAAAATTGATATTTTATTTTTAAACCATTCTTAAGTATGAAAATGAATGTACTGAATTAAAAATTTTTTTAATATAGTTTATTTTCGAGACCAAAAGAGACAGAGCATGAGTGAGGGAGGGACAGAGAGAGAGGGAGACACAGTATCCAAAACAGGCTCCAGGCTCTGAGCTAGCTGTCAGCACAGAGCCCGACGTGAAGCCTGAACCCACGAACTGTGAGATCATGACCTGAGCCGAAGCTGGATGCTTAACCAACTGAGCCACCCAGGCGCTCTGAATGTATTGAATTTCTTAACAACCTTATGGTCATGAAGGATTGATTTGCTCCCAAGCTGTGTACATTTCAGTACTAGTTTTATGGAAGAGCTCCATTAGTATGAAGTCAGCCTGTTGTGGGTGGAGTAGGGTCAGGGAAAGATGGAGAAGGCATCACATGTTGATTTATCCTCCCAAGTCTCATTGCATGGGCCTCCCTATGTCACATACCACTTGTGTGTCCACATTTAGGTTAATTTAGTGGAGAGTCATGAGGTCCAATTCAGTTGGGGGAAAAATGTTCATTGTCTATCTCTTCCTGCTGACTTGGGCAGGTGCCCAGACCAGAAGCTGCTGTCTTGAGTCTCAGCTCTTAACTTCCAGGTGTTGCATTGCTACAGTGAGGTGCAGTGGTGGGTGTTGGTGGAAGGGGCCAGAGCCTTATGACAAGCCCACCTTTGAGTGGTACCCAGTGGCCTCCCTTTTCCATCCCTCCAGCTGTCCGAAGCTGGTCAGGTTGGTTGGATTGATGGCTTAACACCACTGTGTGGCCTTAGTATGCCTTCCTGAAAGTGAATTTCAATTACTTTTCTTTTTACTTAGAATTTTGTGACTCTTCCCCTATTTATGGAAGCCAGAACTGGGATGGAATGGTATACCAAGAGACTGTTTGCCCCTGAGCATTTACCAAGGGCCAAATACCTCCAATGCTGAAGTTACGGTACCAGTGATTGCCACAACTGATCCTCCATTTCTGGGCATTCGTGTAAAAACACAAACATCTCCCTTTCTGTCCCCAGTGCACATCCTGCTGGAATTGTAACATGGCAGTGTTGTTTCTAAACCCTGTCAACCCTGCGTGGCCTGGGGATAGGGGTGGGGATGGGAGCTGCAGGGGAGTGGTGAGCAATCAGAGAGTAAAGACTATCTCCTTTCAGAATCCTTCTCCCCAGGATGGAGACTGCAGCACAGAGTCAAGGCCTTACAACAGGCACAAAGGAGAACTGTGCTTCTGAGACTTGATTCCCACCCAGCATTCAGGCGTTAGGTGGGACCAGCCCAGCCAGCCAGCAGGGGCTGTCGCTAAACGGAGCCTGAATAGGGGTCTGATTGCTCCTTTTTTCTCCTCTCCTTCTGATTACCAAGTGAGATTTCCTGGGTATGCTGTATGTTAATGGCAGAGCAGCCGCCTGCCACTTGCACCAATTATCCCTCTATTTAACTGCCGAGGGAAGAGCAATTTTTTTATCCCCCCCCCCCCCTCCGCAGTAGCATCGCTGCCTCCTTTAAAGAAATAAGACCATTTTTCCTTGTTCCCCCTTCAGGGGGGTGAGAACAGTCGCCTTTCTCCCTTCGCAGAATCCACACACCAGCTGCAGTCTACAAAGGGGGTGGACACGGGGTAAATGTTTCGTGCGAATTCAGCAGGGTTGAGGGTCACACAAGAGCCTTGGAGTGGCATGTGAGCTTGCATTTGCATTTGGTAATGAGATACCACAGGCCCAGCACCGGGGGCTAATTATCTTCATGGCCCCTATCTCCCTTTGCAGGCTGTCGGGGAAAGATGGTTTCCAGTTCCTGGGGAGATGGTTTCCAGTTCCTGGGGCAGCTGCCCTTCAGCTGGGTCTCTGCCCTCTTCACGGGACAGAGGAGACAGGGTGTAGGCTGTGTTTGGGGGATGGGACAACATGCTGTCCCCTGCAGAGGGTGTCTTGTGCAACAAGGCGCAGAGGCGGAACTCGAGTGAGAGGCTTTGGGGCATGGCTGGATAAAAATAATAATGATGCTAATATTACTATTATTGGATGCCATCATGTGCATGATAGCCTAGGTGCTTTAGGTGCATATGTCTCATTTAATTCTCATGGCACTCCTGTGTGGTTGATACCATTAACTAGCTTCACTTTACAGATGAGGAAAGTGAGGAGCAGAGAAATTTGGAACTTGAACAAGGTTTAATGTAGTATTAAGAACATGCCATCCAGAGTTAAAAAGATTGGACTTAAAACTGGGCTTGTCCACTTATAAGTTGTGTTTCTTTGGAGAAAGTTTTGGAAGATTCAGTATTGTCATCAATAATAGTAATAATTAATGTCAGTTAACATTCAAGGAGTGCTTGGTCACAAGTCTGCACTATACTGACTGCTGTGTATGAAATAACTCTTACAGCCCTCATAACCACTCAACACACTATTATTCTCATTTTGTAGACAAGGAAGCTAAGGGACAAGAGGTTCAATAATCTGTCCAAGGTCACACAGCTAATAAGAGGCAAAGCTGGAGTTTTTATCTAGGCAGTCTGGCCTCAGAGACTACACTTAACCACTGTACCACCCTGCTTTGCAGCAAATCAGGATGAGAAATTGTACAGCATGGAGTTGTTGAGAGCACGAAATGAGATTAAACGTAGGAGTTAGCTACCTAGTCTCTGGGAAACAAGTCCTGACTCTGGGCTGTTGGTCTCCTGATGCTTGTAAGAATGAACTGTGTGTCAATTTGGTTTCGCAGAAGGTTTGAAGCTCCCCTTTGAGTACCCCCACCTCTGCCATTTTCCTTCATCCTGGTTTGAGAAATGACAGAAACAAAAGGAGGGGAATCCAATTTCATTGCCATTTTTGCCCCTGCCCGAGAGGGCCGAGTCAATGACAATGGTTGTGCCTGTTGGACCATATTTGGAGTTCTTTGCAAACCTGTAGTGTTCTGGCCCCCCTAGCAACCCAATGAGGCAGGTAGGACAGGCTTTACCATCCCACTGAAAAGGTAAGGAGACCCAGAGGGTCCAGTAAACTTGTGGATATGAGGGCAAACTTGGATGCTGCCTGCTTGGCAGGTGTCTCTGGGACCTGAAAACCCAGATCCCCAGTGTGGCATTTTATTTCTGCTCCTAGGCTCCCTTCATTAACACAAATGGCCTGTGTCTCTATTGTGAAATGGAGCGTTGCCTCCCTGGATGCTGGTGATAAGCAAAATGTCAAACTCCTGGGGTAGGAGGTTATCAGCTTGGCCAGTCCCTGGAGCCTCACTCCTCCCAGATAGAAAGCAAGAATATGAGAGACTGAGAGAGGATGAAATGAATGTGTCTGAGTATTCAATTCCCACCCTCAAGATCCTGGCTTGATGTGAAGTGACTGGGGATTGGACCCATGGGGCCTGAGGCATTGGGAGCACAGCTACACCCCACTGGAGCGGCATCGCTGGACAGCACGACCTCTTCAGACTTACCTTTGGTTTCCCAAGTACCAGGAATTGCCCGGCACCCCACCCAGGGTTGGCGGTAAAAGATGGAGCTCCTGGACTACTCTGTCAGACTCCTTTTTGTTTTCCTGCTGCCTTTGGACTGTCTTCACAGCTAACAAAACCAAACTCTCTCTGGCTGTGTTTATTCTTCACTTTCCCCTGTGTGTGGGGGAGGGGAAGGATCAATACAGAGGCGGATTTAACCACGAAGCAAAACCTTCCACATATCCTCACTTGCATGGTCCCTTTCAAGATGCCATACCTAATTCTGTGTTTGTGAAGGTTCTTTTTTTCCTTAAGGAAACCCCAGTATCATCAACTTCCAGCTCCGCCTCTGTGGATCCGCCTCTGTTAAGACTTGCTGCTGCCTAGTGACAGCAATGTTGCTCTGGTGTACATGGGATTCCCCAGTGACCTACGACCCTTCATCACAGATGCATTTTCCTTCACTTCATAACCTGCAGGGCACAAAGAGCCGTGGAGGGGGAGCGTGGAGGATGAAGGACATCTAGGAATATTATATGGGAGGCATCTAGGATATCCAGGGGTAGAGAGGGGCCGTGTTTAGAAATGTTTAGGAACATGCTAGTGTTTAAAAAGAGGGGGCATCCCCCTCCCCCTCCTGAGGGTTTCCCAGCCGAAGTGGCGATGTTTGGTTCGCTGCGGCTCACGAGGGGGGGTGGGCTGTGTTACAGGTGACAGGCTGTGGCTGACAGAGGAGAGGGACAAAGCGTGCCTCTGCAGGCCTGTCTCTGTGATCTGTTTGGGAACTGACAGTGCCAGTGGGTTGTCATTACTGCTGCTGTTCTCCAGAAATTGATGTCTTTGGGTGACCTATTTAAAAGCAATACGGGGACTCCTTTAAATGTGTCATCATCTATATCTGCTCTCAGACCTCTGCTGCTGTCCACAATGTTCCTAAATAATGCACTTTCCAATAAAAATTTTTTTTTTAAAAATTGAGGAACCAATAGCAGCAAGTTTTTAAAAACAAATTGATCTCACAGTCATCCAGCCAAACTGTCCAGCTCTGCTCTGTGTTAAAACTTATTAGGGGCGCCTGGGTGGCTCAGTCAGTTAAGTGTCCAACTTCAGCTCAGGTCATGATCTCACGGCTCGTGGGTCAGAGCCCCCCCATCCGGCTCTGTGCTGATAGCTCAGAGCTTGGAGCCTGCTTCGGATTCTGTGTCTCTCTCTGCTCCTCCCAGGCTCATGCTCTGTCTCTCTCTGTCTCAAAAAAAAAAAATTAAAAAAAAACTTACTTCACACGTGGTCCTAGAAACTGTGAATGTTTCAGCTCATTTGCAGGGAAAACACTTTACTCTGTGAGGGTACACAAGGGCCTGAAGAGGGCGGAGACGACATGAAGCTCTTGGTTTAAGCTGGGAAATGCGTTTAGGATCCTTTGGGTTTTACTAAGGCTCTTATTTAAGTATCTTTGTAGGAAGATGACTCTGAGGAGCTTTTCCCTCAAGTTTCTCCATGAGACTCTCTGCGTCTGATCTTCTCCTGACGTTTTTGCCTCTTGACTGTGGGTTTAGTTCTCCTGAAGTGGTTCTGTTTGCTGGGGCAAAGTTCTTAGAAGACAGAGTCTCAGTAGTCCGTGGTTGTTGGCAACACTAGGTCTGATGTCTTGGCTCTCAGGCAGAGTGTTCCAGGCAATTCCGTACCCTCTCCTCCAGGTATTATTAGGAATGTGTTACCTGCCTCTGGAGAATAGACACGGTGCAGTGAGAGAGTGTTGAGCTTCTTTAGTTAGTAAGTTGCATTAAAGTAAAAACAATACCCCTCTTGTGAGGGACCAGGCAGGCTGATCCAAACATTGGGAACAGGGCTGGCAAGGCTGGGAGCTTGTCACATTCTCACAGTTTCTTCCTTCCTCCTCAGTCCCTCAGGCTTCTTTCCTTTCCAGAAGGGGTCCTATCTCTTTCCTGGCTAGCTTGGACTGCTAAAGGAAGCAGGAAGGGTGAGCTTAAAGGATGGTGAGCCTCTCACCCATGGGATTCCTAAAAGACTAATCTTCCCCTAGGATACTTGCTCCACCTGGATAGGGAAAGGCAAGGCTGGAGTTTGGCTGAGACAGTGTGCTGTGAGTCCCTTCTCAGATTTAAGGAGGCACACTGAAATTTGAGGGGACTCGTGCTGGGGAAGAAATACTTTGTGAGGGATGAAGCACAGACCCCATGACCCATGT
Organism: Suricata suricatta; assembly: GCF_006229205.1. Classification (NCBI taxonomy): domain Eukaryota; kingdom Metazoa; phylum Chordata; class Mammalia; order Carnivora; family Herpestidae; genus Suricata; species Suricata suricatta. Next base: position 23,192,998 of record NC_043708.1, on the reverse strand, counting down.
AGAGCACAGTGAGATGTTTGCATTGCCTTTTGGTCCTGGCTTTGCCTATGTAATGCACTGGAAACCAAGGTCCATTGTAAAGAATCATGGGGTGATAACTTTGGAGGGGACTTTAAGGGTCATTGGGTCCAACTACCCATTTCCCACCCTGTTCTCCACTGTGTAAGACATTTTCCCTCCTCTCCAAAATGTCCCTAGTCAGCTGCAGTGACAGATGAGGACTCAGTGCTTTTCAGGGCAGCCTAATGTGTCTCTGGTCACTGCTGAGAATCAGGGAGCTAGCTCTTCCCACATCAGGCCGTGGTCAGCCTCCAGCCACTTCCTCACTGGTCCCCATTCTAATTAAAGCAGTCTGACCTTTGCAGTGGCCATGTGGATGAGGGGATGGGTGGGTCATAAGAGTTGTGGACGAGGCCCTGCAAGAATCAACCCTTGTGTCAAGTAAAATTCATAAGGGATTCTTGGATATGGCACTAGCGATACACACATCACAGTTATTTAGAATTAACTGCTTGTGATTAATCTTAAACAATGTGGGAGGGGCTGATGTGGGAAGAGACTCTGAGGTAAGCAGGTGATTCATGCTCTAGTCATTTCGTTCCCAGGGAGCTTGCACTCTGGAAGATTCATGGTTGGCCCCATCTCTGGCTCTATTGTCTGTGCCTCATTTCACCCCCCCCCCCAAGATGTCCCATCTTCCTCCACACCCTGCTAGCTTTGCAGCATCTCTGCCTTTCCGGGGAGCCCCCTGGAAATCTCTGATGGCTTGGCATTAAGATAGGAGTTGTAGAATGCTAAAATGGAGTAGCATAAAGTGGAATTGGATTGGACTAGCTTAACAAGCCCATCCTGGCATCCAGAGTCAGACACCCCAATAGATATCAAAGTTTTGCTACAAATCCTAACAGAATGGTTTTTTAGAAAAAGAGAAGGTCATGGAATGAAGCAGTATTGAGTACCTGCTCTCAGAAACTGGCCTTGGAAACAAATGCCTTGTCCAGAATGCTTCCATTCTGCCAGGTTGCCCTGGGTATCCCATGTTTTTGGCTGTGTTGGGCAGAAGTCTCCTAGGGAGAGGGATTAGGCAGGGCTAGAACATGTTCCTCTCACATTGGCGTAGACTGTAAACCTGCCAAGCAAATTCTATCCTGCAACTAAAGGGGACGAGGCTAGTCTGGCACTCAGCCACCTCCGACCGACCACTGGCGGTCATTTTACTGACACTGCAGAAACGGATGGAGAACTCATCTCATAATTCTGTGGTTTAAAATAGTTTACTTTTAAGAGCAAAGCTCACAGACATCATTTTGAGTCTAAGCTTGAAATGTACCCAGAATCACTGGCTTCTACTCTGTGGTCTCATTGTCCATCCAGGTTCTTTGGACTACATACATGTGCTGGGAAGTGGGCATAACCATGTCACATAGTCACGTGAGAGCTGGCATGTGGGCAGATGGCTGGATTTTAGTTGCTGTAGAAACTTTGCTGTTTGCTCCTCCTGCTGTTGAGTGTTCAGCCTTGAGTTAATGCAGATTGGGGCTGTTTTTCCCCCATGTAGAATATATAACCAGTGGCTACATTTTAATGTGTCTCTTGGCTCCCTTTGGCTTTCACATCCTTAATGCAAGTTGCAATAACTCAGTTGAGTTTCCTGATCCTTATTGCAGGAGTGTATATAAGGAGGCACTCTCTTTGAGAACTCTAAGACATGAAACCAAGGGACTTCGCTGTTTCCCTTTGTTAATCACTGCACATACAAGCTTGGTGCTAAACCTCTGGTGTGTGACAGCAGGTCTCAAAAACTATTTCATTAATAAAGCACATTCTGTGTATACATGTGTGTGCTTTCATGTTTTGTATGCATATGTGGGTGTCTGCGTTCATGTGCTCACTAACACATGTGATGGATGGATGTAGGTTCCCAGGAACATGAGTTTAGTAATATCTGTTTAACAATTTAACTGGTGTGTCAGATAGACTTGGACTGCAGTGGTGCGGGCCACCACTGGAAATGCCTACTCTCTTTGAGTGGAAAAAGTTGTGTGTTTGCTGTGGGGTAGTTTTTACTGAATCTGTGTCAAGTGCATACACAGTCTGCCTGGTTTGATCTAGTTGAAGACAGACCAGAAAACTTTCTTATTTGTTTACAAACCAATGGTTTCCTGTAACAATTACAGGCAGCAGCCAGCTGGGGACCATGTAAATGCTTGTGCAGTGGTTGTTTGAGGCAGACGTGGTTGTCACTGGAGATGGAGAGGCCCCATTAGCTCATGTGGATTCCCTGGAGAAGATGAGGCTCACTGGGGACAGGATAATTGTCCTCAGATATCAGAAGAGCTGCCATGAAGAAGAGGGAGTGGATACTGAGTGGGAGGCTTGAAAGATCAGAGAAAGAATCCTGATGTTTAGAACTATTGGACCATGCCTCCCCCCCACCCCTCCCATGTCTGGAGGGAGTGCCACAGGTGCTGGAGTGACAGCTGTCAGTGTGTGCTGGTGTGTACGTGCCTTCAGGACACCATGGTTCTGGGGGTCTCGGCCTCCAGGCCCACCCTTACATTTGATCATGTTCTTCCTTTGCCTTTCAAGGGGTGGGGGTGAGAAGATTATTCTCTAGATCATTGGCCTTAAAAATGGGGTACATGCAAGACCATTCTTTGGGGATATGTATAGTTAACTCAGATGCAGATTATTAGTAAACAGAGAAACATCTCTTGGGACAATGTATTAAGATTATGTTTTCTAATTTAGGCAGTTCAGAAAAGTTTAGAGGCCACTGATTCATACTCAAATTTGTGTTTATCTCTCTTTAGTTGATTATAGTTACTCTCCGCCTCCTGTTACAATTCCTCACGTCAGGGGCTTGCAGTTTTCAGGTGGTGGCCGATGCCAGTGGTATGTGTATTGGGCTCTTGTCTTCTGTCTTTAGCCCTGTGTGTGGTGGTCTTGGTTGACCTGGCCAGGCAGTTTTGGAGGCCCCGTGAGAACATACTATGGTCATACTTCCCTCCTTTGAAGGCCTTCAGAGGCTGTCTGGAATTACTAAGACCATCTCAGAGTTTCTTTCAGCATAACGCCATGGCATTTGCTGGGGCAAATTTGTGGAAGAGAACGAAGTCTTTGAGGTATCGTCAAGCATTTATAAAGCAGTTCTTGATGTATAATCATCTATTTTTTGGACTAGGCCATCTCTTTACTGGAATAAGTATATTCTGTGAATAGGCTTTCACAGAGGAAGTGCCTATGATGTGTCAGTGAGGTCCCTGCCCATGTGGAGCTTGTGGTCTAGTTGGGAAGCCTGTCAGGCAAAGAAGTACAGCATGCATTAGAGCCACTAATGTACCAGGTAGAATGTTAGGAGAGCAGCTCCGAAAGGGGTATTCCACCCTGCTTGGAGTGGGAGGACGTTTCACAGTCAGGCTTAGGAGACTTATTTGGTAGACTGGGCTGGGAGTGGGGGGGCGGGTGGCGCATTTTAAGGCAGCCTGTGAACCAGTAGTTTGCAGTATGTAATGTGGCTGGATTGAAGGGTGGAGGCCAATGGGAAAATAATAAGAGGAGGTGTTAGGGTGGGTCTCAATGCTTTGTAAGGATTTTGGACATTATTTTCTTCCTGCAGTTGAGGGCTATTGGAAGTTTTTCAGTTGAGTCGTAATAGATTTGGCTTTTGGAAAGATGGCTCTAGGGGCAGTTTGCATGATGGATTGGCTGGCTGTTAGAAGGCTTAAAGCAGAGAGGCCAGGTGGAGGCCATTGTGTAGTTTTGTTGAGAGAAGAGTCTGTACCAAAGGAGTAGTAATGAAAGAATGGTCAACTGCAGGGATGTTAAGGAAAAGAACTTAATAATTGGAAAGGCAATGACTTTGAGTGGTGTTAGACTCGGACTGGCTGGCTCTGTCACATACTAAGCTGTGCAAACTTGGACAAAGGACACTTTCTCTGTGTTTTAAATTCACCATCTGTGAAACGGGTGTAATAATAGTGCTCACCATTTAGGGTTGCTGTGAGGTTTCAATGAGATAGCATATGTAGAATTCTTAGAACAACACTTGGCACTCAGTAAGCCTTCAGTGAATGTTAACCATTATTACTAATTAGTATCAATTATTCTTAAAAAGGGGTAGGAAGAGCTTCAGTGACATGCTCTGGTTCTAGGTATAACTAGGGCAGGAAAGTCTGTGGGAAGAACAGATCTGGAATGCAGGCAAGTGAGGGGTAATAATCAGTTTTGATTTGTCTGTCTGTACCCCACCTTCTCTTTTGTCTCTGTAAGATACTTGCAAGGAGATGTGTAGAGTCAGGTGGGGGTGATGGTTGTTCTAGGGGGGAGGGTGGGATTGGGTGTAGATGTCAGAGTTGTTGTAGGGGATGAGAAAAGGCTTACACGTGGAGGAGGTTGTCTAGGCAAAGAGTATAATTGAGAGAGAAGAAGGTGCAGAATCTTTGGGAACCTTAATATTTAGATAGTAGAAAAAAAGGAATCTGTGAGCTTGATGAAAGCAGATGACCAGGGATATAGAAAGAAACTAGGAACAAAGGAAAGTTCCTTAAAATTCTTCACTGGTTGATAAATGAAAGAGTACTCCTAAACCTGGTGGGGGTTGTGGCACTGATTTGAATACAATAAAACAGCATCAAAAGATTACATAGTTAGTTAAGAAAAACTATTCACATTGACCTTTCTTCTACCTTCAAGCTAGTGTGTACTGTTCATTTGAAATGATTTCTACAACAGGAAGTGAAGTCTCCCATAGAGATGGTGAAACTGAGGGTTTTGGATGTTCTCATGATGGAATTTTTGGCCCCCAGAACATCAGAATCCCATGGGAATCCAGGACTCAAAGATCTGAAGGAAACATATCCAAAGGCAAAGGAGTGACTTGCCTAAGACCAGCCAGTTGGCATTCTTATTTGTGCTTTGCATTTGAGACCACGTGAGTTAAACATGAAATGCCTTCTCTACATTTTTCTTGGAGCTGGGCATTGAACTCTTGAGGATACTCGCACTGGCACTCTGTTCAAAGCCACACATCTTTTCCTGGGATTGAGCAAGAGATCTTCTAGCTTCTAACTCTGATCCTTGTAAGCTAAAAGAGCAAGTTCTTCCACAAAGGGGGCTTTGGAAGCCCCTGGCTCAGTAGCCAGTGATGTAAATGCTGGTAATTAATTCACTTGTGATTTTTCTACCTTTGCCATGGGTGGGGTGTTTGGAAAGGAAGTACAGTCATTTCTTAAGGGATTTGAGGCTCTGTTCTAGTTGCCCGCTTGCTGCCTTCTTGTGTCTCTGACTCTCCAGGGCTGGGGGTGGGTGCTGTGTCCGTTCTTCGAATGCTTGCTGTGCAGCACAATTTTCCAGGAATTTCAGGACACAGGAATTTTCACCCAGCTGTGTTGTGTGTTGCTATTCAGCAATCTGAAGTTGCTTATCCAGCGTAAGTCAGAATGGGGAGCCCAGGGAGGAGGGGAGATGCCTTCAAACATTTTTTCTAAGCAGAAGAAATTGAGGTGTTAGGGGCCCAGCTGGCGTGTGATGGGAACCAAGAAATGGAGCCGACGTGAGCATGCATGCTCACATGAAATCTCTTACTGATGATGTTATTCCAGAGGTACATCTTTCCATACCTTTGACAACAATGAACACTTACTGAGGACCTATTGTGTGTCAGGGGGAGCATGGGGGTAGAACCATGAACAAAGCAGGCATGCCTTCATGCTGTGTAATTCACTGAACAATTACCAAATGATGGATGCTTTGAAAGGGGAAGTGTAGTGTAACAGTGGTCTCTCTACAAGGGGTCCCTCTACAAGGCTGGCAGAACAAAGACTCAGGGAAGTTCAAGGGTATGCTTAAGACACTGTAAAGAATCACAGGAGGTCCAGGGCTTTTCTTAGGTGCACTCCCAGTCTGAGTCTGCTGGCCACAGACCACAAGGGGAGCTGGTAGGCTCAAAACTGAGTTTAGCTTAGTGCTCTGTGCTAATCATACTACTTAGTATGGTCTTTAATTTTGTGGAAATCTTATAGATTTATCACTTGCTTATTTTGATTGACTAAATTTGATGATGATGATGATGATGATGAAGAAGAAGAACTAATCTTCATGAAACACTTTCTACATGTCAGGCATGGTGCTAAGTGCTCTCAAATGTAAGTTTCTTTAATTTTCTCAATGACCCTTTATGAAGGAGGTTCTTGACTGTACATGAGGGAGCCAGGGTTGAAAAGTCCTCTATCTGCCTAAAAATCAGACCTGGCTGCAAAGGAGGGTGATTACCCTATAAGGTGGTTACAAATATTAAATGAGATAATGAAGACAAAGCAAGAAGCACATTGGTTGTCAAACAACAGATGCTCAGTCAATGAGAACCATTTCGGTTTGTGATGCCTGTACCAAGTGCTATAATGGTCACTGCTAGCCACGTGGTTAAGATTATTTAGGCACCAGATATTGTTCTAAGCGCCTTATATACCTTAACTCATGTAATGCCCACAACAGTTCTGAGTGCTATAGTATTCCCATTTTATAGGTGGATACGTTGAGATCCACAGACATATACTTATTTACCCAAGGTCAGGCTGCCAGAAATTCTCCATTGGAAGCAGGTGTTTTAACACCAGAGCACTTACTCTTTTAGCTATTATGCTACGTGGGAGAGAGTTAACACAGCCCCAAATTCAGTGCTGTCCTATAAGAACTCCTGAAACAGAAGATATGGATAATTTAGCCTCCAGGGTTCTGCTTATCTCTTTTTGCCCACTCTTCCTCCCTTCCCCACCCCACTGTTTGATGTTTCAAAGACAATGTGTAGCTAAGGAGAAAATGGAGAAGAGGCTTATTTCATGAGAGCCCATTCTCAAGTGGATCCTCTCAAAAATCTTTCAGATAAAATAATAATGTCATGGTTATTAAGACAACAAGGAAAAATAATAAGAGGAGCACTATGAAAGTAAAAGTATTACATACAACACACAACAAACAGTGGGTCAGACCCTCATTTCTCTAATCCAGCCCATCCTCCAGACTCAGTCCCCCTGAAAAAGAACCTGCTATCCTGTCCTTACCCTCTCCTCACCTCTAATCATCAACCTCCTATAGGCCCCTAGTTCCACACAACTAATTCCTACTCCTCCATCAGCTCTCAGCTCAGACCTCACCTCCAGAAAGCTTTTCTGGATCACCCTGCCCAGCCCACTTTATCTGGACTAAAGGGTCCTTCCTGAACTCCTGTAGTGTCACCATAGTTTCATAAGTGGAAGGTGACTTTCAACAGGCCACTCTGCCTGTAGGTGGCTGGGGCCCTGGGACTAGAGCCCAGGTATTCTAACTCCAAGTCTAACACCCATTCCCTTACATCACGCTGAGAAGAGATAGGTGGCCCAAGAGAACTGGCTGATTCCACAGAACATGGGTTGCCAAGCATAGTGTGTGGTGAAGTTATGGTGCTTGTGTTGGTGCATCTTACAAGTTAGAGGAAAATAGTGATGGAAAACTTAATCCAATGTGTGAGTAATTATACATGTGATGAGTGCTATAGGTGGCAAGAGCAGGATGGGGGAGATGTCATGAGAAAAATGGTGGTCAGGGAAAAGTAATAATGAAAAGGAACAGGGAGGAGGCAATAGAAAGGGGCAGCACCTCTTTGTCACTTGTTTGGCCTAAAGACAAGGGTAATTAAGTCTAATATCACTGACAGGAGCTGTGTCTTATATTTGTAAGTATTTGTTTGGAATATGGTTGGTGGGTAATGCAGGTGGAGGGAGGGAGGACGGCAATGGAGAACAAGAGAAACCTTCAGTGTGTCTGGTAAATGGGCATATCTAGGGACATCTCCATCCAGAGTTCAGAACTCTAGAGGTGAGGATTTTGGGGTAGAATTTCTGTCTAAAGGAAGCTCTGTGTAGAGAAGGTAAAGATAAAAGGCTGCTAGAACAGGAAAGCCAATGAGTGTCATTAGCTGCCAGTTCAAAGACACTTGTTCCCCAAATAGCCGCACAGCGTGAGGGCCACCCATGGCATTTCCAAACAGCTGCCTTTCCTCCTAGCGCCGACTTTCTCGGGCCTGCCCTCCCAGGTGCTCCTGCCTGCCATGTGTATTTTCTTGGTGCCAGAAGAGGAATAGGGGGGTTGCCCTGGGTAATCCACACTCTTCAGTTATTGTCAGGAACATTTATATTCCAGAACATGTAAACTGTTCTTAGCTTGGAGGAGTGGGGGGACAGTCTGTGGCTGGGAATCTGTTTGATCCTGTGTCCCATGCTTCCTGAGTTTTAGGCTAACATTTATTGAACAATTACTATGTTTCAGGCTCTGTGTGAGTAGCTTTAACTTTTGTCCCCATTTTACTGATGAGCAGACTAGAGCACAGAGACTTTCCCTGTCTGCCTTCTGTGACAGACATGCAATGGTACTAGAGTGAAGTTTTGCCATTCTTCAGGAGAACTAGAGAAATAAACATAATGTAGGAAGTTTATTGTAAAGTCTCAATTTTGTTTTCTAACTTTGAGATCATACCCCTTAACTTTTTGTAAAAGTACCTTTTATTTAAGAAAGCCTGGTTTAATCCAAAGCATCAGTTTTGGGCTTTTGCTTTTTCTTGGGAAAATAAAAATATAGTTAGCCTATGTTTCCAAAATTACTAAATTGCATGAAATATATTACAGGAGAGTAAAATCTATTAGTGTGTCAATGATTATGGCAGGCAATAGATGGTCCCCATGCCACTTGCTTCCTATGAATAAAGTATTTGTATAATTTTATTCACTTTCTATTCTGATCTTTTATCAGACAAAAAAATTGCAGCTGGACAGGAGTTCTGAGATCATATAATTTTTCTTCAGCATTTATCAAGATGTTTTCATTGCACAGTTTGACCTTGAGAGATTTTAACTCTGTGTTGGTGTAGTCAGGATTATACAAACACTGAAACATTTTTATCATAGGAGTATTTTTTAGAGGCAAATCATGTGGGGTCAGATGATTCCTCAATCTATTTTTTCTTCAGCATACTTAAACCATTTCTTACTTTTCCAATTCATTTATCATTTACTGAATTAGTTTTAACCCCATCAATTCTGCTCCATGTGTCTTCTGCAGTGAAGATTTGATTAATCAATCAGTTATTTTTTTGTGTGCCTATCAAATTTTGCCTCTATAGCTTCTGCCATTGTGCATGTTCTTTTTGTGGTCATTATTTCTACCAAATCCAATTTTCTCACGTCAAATTTGCTGGTCTAAATTTTGTCAAGAATGTTTGATCCTTCAGGTTTTTAGTCAATAACAAATTTTACTATGTGCATTTTTAGTTGCTGTCAGTTCCATTTTGTGTTGACTTTTTTCCTGACAGATATGACTTTTTTTCCAGGTCACTTTTTGCAGTTCGAAGAACCACATCTTCCTATAACTAAAGTCAGCCTCTTGCCTATTTTTTTTTTTAAGCTGGTTCAAAACATACTTGAGAGGTCAAAAATTCAGGGTCTGAATATTCTATGTTGCTGAAAGAGACCAGTAATCCAAAAGGATTAAGAAATCTACCCAAGGTCATACATCATGTTGCTGGCAGAGTTCTGCTGAGTTATTTTAGCATATACAGCTCCCTTAGTTCAGTGAAGGGCGGATCAGAATATAAGATTGGGTTCATCTTGATGGCATCCTATCTCCTACCCTCTCAATCCCCCGTCTGAGCCTAACGGAACTTCCACCTACCCACCTCCTTGAGAAATGGCAGCTGGACTCCAGTTCGAAGCCTCTTGACTTCTCTCCCTGCTTCCTAGCGAGGCCCGCCTTAAGCTGTGTGTGCACTGGAGTGGCATGATTTACAAACAAGCAGGACCAAAAAGGAAAAATCCTCTGTTGTGCAGAATTAGGTCAGTGGCAGAGTTGGGGAGGGGAGGGAATCCAGACCTTGTTCTCATATCTTTCAGTTCATCCCCTCTTGCCTGAAGCTGTTGGGGCAGAAGCCCACAGTGCTGTTGGGAAGCAGACATCTGGGCTTGGAAGGGTGAGGATCGGGGGGCAGAGCCCATGCACGTGTTCTTGTGCAGATGTGTGTGAACATGTAAGAGGCCTGTTTTCTGGCCACTCGGGACTCCTCCCTCTCTCATTGTATTTGTCTGGATTACTCTAAGGGGGATATTAGTGTTGTCTAATAACGGCCTCAGATTTATCTAGGGATTTGTGTGATTAATTCCCAAGCAAAGTACAGCAGATAGATTAGAGCTCAGCCTGTGCGGTGGGTCTACACCCGCTATACTCTGTGCCTTCTAATTGGTTTTGGGGGAGGCACTTCTCTCACTGCCTTGTCCTGATTGTTGAAGGCTATAGCATTTAGGTCCCCACCGTAGGGCAGCAGAAACCGGTTTCCATTGCTACAAAGCATGGGTGAGGTCTGAGAAGACAGTGACATCTTCAAGTTCATGCTCTTGTGCCTTTACGAAAGCTGCAGAGAAGTGGTCACTTGCCTTTCTCTTTTGGCTGCCACCACAATATTCTCAGTGCCAGAGTCTTCTCCCAGGCTTCCTGTTGGAGCACTGGTGCCCCAGCTGTGGCACAGTGGGAACAGAGGTGACCTGGGCTGCAGATGATCTGCATTCTGGTTTTAACATCAACATTGTCCAGCTGGAAGGACATGTTGGTTACCTGGTCTAGGGTCTGTGTCTCTACTCTCAGCCTCAAAGGATCCTGTACAATGTTATTGCACTGATCACAATTATGATTAAATAACTAGTTATCTGGTTATTTGTGACTCATCTCCCCAGATAGACCTTAAGCTCCAAGAGTGTGTAAGCCCCACATCTGCCTTGTTCATCTGCCACCCCCCTCTCCGTCTCGTGCCTAGCATAGTCCCTCACATAGGGTATGTGCTTTGAATATGTGTCGATGGAATGAACTTGTGAAGCAGAAGGCACGGATCTGCTGGACAGCCTAGAGTTCTTGCACTTCTAAAATTCCCTGTGTCTCTCCTACTCTGTTTTCTCTGAAACAATCACATAAACATCCCCCCTTTCTAGTGTTTTTACTGTTTTTTTAAGCTATGGTACCACAGAAGTCATAAGATAAAAATGGTGATGAATAATAATAATTTAACTCAAAAAGCATATTACTGATATGTAAAATATGAAATCCCTTCTAAGAACTCATCCTCTGCTCGCTTGTTCTCTCTGGGTCCTGCAGTGGAATGTCACCCTGCCTGGGTCCCGTTCTGAGTTCCCTGTTGAACCCTTCAGAAGAGGACTGGTACTAATTAGTGGGCTATATGCATAGTTCTCAGACTCAAAAATCATTCTTTTAGGTGCAGAGCAGATATTGTACTAATTTCACATCACAAGCCACCCTGCTTTTCAAGGGAAGAAGTTCAGCCTGCTAATTTTCTGGAAATGAAAGAAGGGAGAGTGTTTCAGAGAAAGGAGAAGAGTTGATGGGGGCATGGCAGTGACAGAGCCTCAGGGTACTTTCTTTCTTCTGAGGTTCCCGGGTCACTAGAAACTCCTTTTCTCAAGGCAAAGACCCTTGGGGAAGCATTTAGTTGAAAGTCTCCAGCTAATAGGAGCCAATATGTGATCCCCTCCTCAAGCCCATGGCAGACACTGCTAATCAATCTTGACCCCCTTTTCTTTCCAAACCCATATGCAGCCACAGACTCTTTAAAAAAGAAAAAAAAGATTAGTTTTGAAAACTATAAAAAAAAAAAAAACAACCTTAAAAAAAATCTTTTGTTTTGAAGAGAGAAACAGCACGTGAGCTGGGGAGGGGCACAGGGAGAGGGAGACACAGAATCCGAAGCAGGCTCTAGACTCTGAGCTGTCAGTGTAGAGGCCAATGTGGGGCTCAAACCCATGAACCGTAAGATCATGACCTGAGCTGAAGTTGGACTGAGCCACCCAGGTGCCCCCTCAGACTCTTTTTAAACATTACTACAAAAATGTCCCTAAAGAAAAATGAAACTAATATGTGTTGTGCACTAGGCATTTTATATACATTTGTCTGTTTTGATCCTCCTGACAATGAATGATCCCCATTTTGCAGATGAAGTTTAAGGACCTTATACAAAGTCATATAATAGCAGAGTTGGCATTAGGGCTCAAAGCTTACCTGTTGCCATGACTCCCAGGGAGCCCCACTGTCAGGTGTCAAACTGACCATCAAGCCAGTTATGATGAAAGGTTCTTAGGAAATTTGTCTCCACTTAATTGTCACTGTCCATCCTCTGGGGGCCATTTCAATGTTGCTCTAGTAAAAAAAAAAACAAACTAACTTTGAAGCAGTCTCTGTCAACCCTAAATCCTGTATTCTCGCTGAGTGCAACAATAGGCCACATAGGGCCACCCTATCATGTTTATCTACTCTTTTAGTTTATTAGATTTACTATTAACTGCATCCAGGACAGGTTGGTTTTTTTCAGTCTCCAGTGCCTCAGTTGGTGTCTGGCATGTATAAGTGGTCAATAAATGTTAGCTATTGCGAATTGAACCTGACACAAAGGCTCACTCGGGGAACAAAAAGGGTGAGGATAAAGGCTTATGGCAAATTGAAAACCTTCGTGGTTATTCTGAGAATCTCACAGCCAGCCTCTTCCAAACTGTATTCCATGAGATTTTACTAGGTACTTGATGGAAGGAGAGGTGTTCAGTATTCAAAACATTTGTAAAACTGCATAGTATATCCTCTCTTTGACTTCACAGTGTAGCTTTGTGTAGGCGAGGCTTTCTGAAGTCTTGCCGTAGAGAAACTTGATGATTTTTCTTTAATTCACTTGTTTCTACATTTATTATTTTGTTGTTGTTGGCGAGGAACTCCCATTCATATTTTGCTGGATGTGCATTTTTGTGGAATTCTGTTCTGGATATGTTGTCTCAATTTATAATCCTTTCTCTGAAATAGGGGTCCTGAAGTCATGGATACTCTAATAAATTTAGTGACATTCTTTTTTTAATTAAAATATAATTAATATACACTGTCAATTAGTTTAAAGTGTATAACATACTGACTCACAATTCTATACATTTCTCAGTGCTTATCAGGGTACATGTACTCTTAATCCTCTTTATCTGTTTCACTCTTTCTGCACCTACCTCCCCTCTGGCAACCACCTCTGTATTTAAAAATCTGGCTTTTTGTCTTTTTTTTTTTTTTTTTTTTGGTTTGGTTGTTTCGTTTCTTAAATTCCACATATGAGTGAAATCATATGAAATCTGTCTTTCTCTGACTTACTTCACTTAGCATTATATCCTCTAGGTCGACCCATGTCATTACAAATGACAAGATCTCATTCTTTGTTATGGCTGATTAATATTCCATTGTGTATATATACAACATCTTCTTTATCCATTTATCTATCGATGGACATTTGGGCTTCTTCCATAGTTTGGGTATTGTAAGTAATGCTACAGTAAACATGGGGGTGCATAGATCTTTTTGAATTAGAATTTTTGTTTTATTTGGATATAAACTCAGTAGTGGAATTACTGGATCATGTGGTAATTCTATTTTTAATTTTGTGAGGAGCGTCAATACTGTTTTCCATAGTGACTGCCCCAGTTTGCATTCCCACTAATAATGCACAAGGGTTCCTTTTTCCCCATATCCTTGCCAACACTTGTTATTTCTTGTCTTTTTGAGTCTAGCCACCCTGATAGGTATGAAGTTATATCTCACTGTAGTTTTGATTTGCATTTCCCTGATGATTAGTGATGTTGACTATCTTTTTATGGATCAGTTGGCAATCTATTTTTATTTTTCTTTGGAAAAACATATATTCAGTTCTTTTGCCTGTTTTTAAATTGGATTATTTGTTTGGTATTGAGTTGTGTAAGTTGTATAAGTCCTTCATATATTTTGTAGATGACTCTTTTTTGTTTTATTATTTATTTCAGAGAGAGGGACAGAATGCAAGTTGGGGTAGGGCAGACAGAGAGGAAGACACAGAATCTGAAGCAGGTTCCAGGCTCCGAGCTGTCAGCACAGAGCCCAACATGGGGCTCAAACTTGAGAATCATGAGATCATGAGCTGAGCTGAAGTCAGATCGTTAACTGGCTGAGCCACCCAGGTCCCCCCCCCATATATTTTGGATATTAACCCCATATGAGATATATTATTTGCAAATATCTTCTCCCATTCAGTAAGTTGTCTTTTTGTTTTGTTGATGGTTTACTTCGCTAATGAGCATCAATTCTTGTCACTGGAATTGGCAGGCAACCTCACACCACAATTTCTTGAAATTTGTCTCCAATTCCCCAGGATCTCAATTTGGGTGGTTGACTAGTGAGGGAAGATATAATTGGGAGTGAATAGATGGTACTATGAGAAGGAAAAAGACTTTGGATTCAGAGAAGTCTGAATTAAAATCCTGGCTATGATATATGAGTTAAGTGAGCTTGGGGGTGTTAACTTCCCTGAGCCTTGGTTTCCTTGTTTGTTAAGTGGTGATAATAACTGTGTCTCTATCAGCATTCAATAAATTCATGTATACACAGTGCTGCCACAGGGGCCAGACATATAGAGGGTCTTCATTAAATAGCTGAGATTATAATGGACGGTGAATGATCCTTGCACTTGTCTTCTGGGTCATATTTTAAAGTTTATTTTATTTTTTATTTTTTAAGTTTGTTTATTTTATCTTATTTTGAGAGAGAGAGAGGGAGGGGGAGAGAGAGAATCCCAAGCAGGCTCTGTACTGATGTGGGGTTTGAACTCATGGAACCATGAGATCATGACCTGAGTCAACACCGAGAGCTGAATGCTTAACCAACTGAATCACCCAGGTGCCCCAAGTTTCTTTTATAATATCATTGTGAATAGTTACCATACTTAATTTTTTTGATACTAGCTATGGTTGTGAAAAGGGGTTCAGAGAGGGCTGTGAGTTGCCAAAGGTCATATAGCTGATAGTAGGATAGAAAGTCAGGGCTCAAAACCTGGGCTTCTGTAAGCAAAATGTGGTGTATACATATAATGGAATATTATTCAGCCTGGAAAAGAAAGGAAATTCTGATACCCACTACATGGATGAACTTTGAGGGCGTTATGCTAGTGAAATAGGCCAGGCACAAAAGGACAAATACTGTATGATTCCACTCACATGAGGTTCCTGCAGTAGTCACATTCATAAAGATAGAATGTAGAAAGGTGGCTGTGGGGGGCTGGGGGACGAGGCGTGGTGAGGTATTGTTTGATGGGAATGGAGTTTTAGTTTTGCATGGTGAAAGGAGTCCAGGGGATGGATCGTAGTGATGGCTGCACAATGGTGTGAGTGCACTTTATACCACTGAGCTGCGCACTGAAAAATGGTTAAGGGGCACCTGGGAGGCTCTGTCACTTGAGCATATGACTTGATTTCAGCTTAGGTCATGATCCTAGGGCTGTGACATGGAGCTCCAAGTTGGGCTCTGCACTGAGTGTGGGGCCTGCTTGGGGTTCTCTCTCTCTCTCTCTCTCTCTCTCTCTCTCTCTCTCTCTCTCTCTCTCTCTTCTTTCTCTCCTCTCTCTCTACTCTCTCACTCTCACTGCTCCTCTTCAGCTTGTGCACCCACCTGTGCACACACACACTCTCTCTAAAATAAAGAATTAAAAAATGGTTAAGATGGTAAATTTTATGTAATGTGTATATTACCACAACCCCAACAAAAATATTTAGAAAAAAAATCAGGGCTTCTGATTCCAAAGGCAGGGCTCTTTCCTGCACATCACAGCACTCCCTACAGAGGAGTGAGCAGTCAAGTTGGCAGTGGGGGTGGCCTCTTTCAATGCCCTTTGTACTGAATTACAAAATCTGTAGAACTCCCCTCTGCTGAGAAGACACTCTTCTCCCAGATCATTCTTCCAAGTGGAAGAATGAATGACTGAATAAATGAATGAATGAATGAGTTAGTTAATGAAGGAGTTAGTCTTTCCAGACAGCAAGGAATTCTTGGAAAGAGAACTGAGCCTCAGTCTCATGGGAACCACTTGGGTCAAATAATAATGATTTGCTAACATCGATTAGTACTTCCTCTGTGCCAGACACCCTCCCAGTGCTTTTGCCTAATTTGCTCCTTATAACCCTTACATCAGTCCTACAAGATAAGTAAACTCTTCCCATTTTGTAGATTGAGAAGTTAGGGCTCAGGGAGGTCAGTTAGCATGGCTGAGCTCACATACAGTGTGCAGAAGAGCCAGAAATTTTACTCCAGACACTGCCTCTTAACCTCTGCGCTGTCTGCAGGAGGAAGGGAAATGGAAGGTGTCTGCACCTCAGCTGTTTCTCCCTGAGGATTGACTGATTTCTCTTCCCTCCTCTGATGCACTTCTCTCTGTCCTACCAAGATGAGGAATGTCCTCTCATCTAGGTCAGTTTGTCTCCTGATTTCCAGGTGTTCTCTGGGATGCAGGTGTGTACTCTTCCCCCTGGTTGGGTCATGCTCCTTTGGGGAGGACGATATCCATTTTTACCTAGGAAGTGGGCATTTGGGCCCATCTCCTGGCTGGGGCCACTGCTATGAGGACTTTTCTCTAAAGCCTTATCAGGCAGAGCCTATTGCAGGTGCCAACATCATGGCCTAATATTGGGAACTACTGTTTAGCTAGAGATGCCTTTTGTTTGCAAGGCTTAAACAGCTGGGTAAGAAGCTCAACTTGGCACTTGTGGTTTACAACAGGTATATCAACAAGCCAGCAGAGACATCCCTAATAACAATTTCCGTTAAGTGTTTATTGAACATTTCCTCTGCGCCTGGCCTTGTGCTAAGAGCTTTATATGGATCATCTCATTTGACCCTTACAACAGTCCTGTAAATTAGGTACAGTCAGTTCTGCTAGAAAGCTTGTTTTGAAAATGCAAATTTGTTCCAATGTGATCGATCTATTAGGGAACAATTTGGGCATAACAATCTTGCCTTTGATTATGCGTGATTTTGTCCCCAAGAAACACTAGATGAAGGGAGAAAACTGCAGCCGGCTGAACCGGGCTGTGTAGAAATACACAAAACGCCCATACCTCAAAAGCACATGCGCTCCTTCAGTTAGCACGTGTGCTGTGAGCCACACCCTTGCACATCTGGTGTCACAGCTCTTTCCGGTGTCAGCTCATCCTCTTCTCACTACTTGGCGACAGCTCACAAGCTTCCTGTTTCTGTGAGCACAGTTCGAGTCTTTGTCAAGGGCTCTACTGATGGTAGGATTTATATATTTCTTAACTATTTAACACATGTAAAACTGGTTCTTCTCTTCTATTTTGGGGCACTGATGAGGTTTCTGGGTGTCATGCCCCAACTTCATTTTCCCCATCAGCCCTGTGGTTTTTACTAAGTAATTTTGCACAGTGTTGTGACTTTCAGGAATGTGCATGTGCTTCTAGACAAACTGATTCCACTGCCATTATTTCTATGTGGCCAACGTGGAAGGTAAAGCTAAGAAATCTGATTAAAGTATTTGTAGTAACTAATGGTAAAGTCAGGATTCAAACCCCAGATGACCTTACACCCATGTCTGGGCTCAGAAATACCTAAAACATCAACAAAACAAAACCAGAAGCCTTGGTGTCTGCACTGAGCTTTGATTACATGTGTAACAGGTAGACTCCTTCTTCCCCCAGCTGTCAGTCAAGCTCTGGTTCTTCAAGCCCGAGCCACTGTAAGTGTGTGAGAGCCCCTAAGGGATCTGGGCACAGTAGTGACTGAGCCCATGGGCATGCCATCCGTGTTCCTTCCTGTTTGCAGCCCACTCCTCTCCCTGCTGCTGCCTTCCCTGGCTGGCTGGCAGCTGACCCAGCAGCTACCTCTCCCCTCCGTCTTGCAGGCTGGGGTTATTAGCATCAAAGAACAGAAGCAAACAGTACCAGGGCTGGGAAGTGGGGTGGGGGGGTGGGGGAGCGCTCAGTCTTCTACAAAAGCAGACAGTTGGGTTCTGTGTTGAGGATGAAGCTAATACCACCTGGCCTTTTGTGGAGAGACATCTCTTCCTGTGTTTGAAGAGCTCAGACACCGAAAGCTGGAAAGAGCCCCAGAACACAGGAAGCCCAGCCGCTTCGCTGCTGGAAGTTTGCTTTAGCTCAACTAACGAGATCGTTTCTGTATTTGTTCCTGGAGTAGAGGGAAGAACCTTGTGCTCACTCTCCCCAAAGGCAAGAAAGGAGAGGCCATTGGGGAGATGCAGTCTATGCCTCCCTGCCCCCCAACATTGTAGTCAGGTGTACTTTTCAACTGAGGGCCTGATCTAATGCTCGTGGGCCTGGGGTAGGAATGTACATGAGAGCCAATGGGTAGCCTCCCTTCTTTCTATCTCCAGCAGCATGGAGAGCCTTGTGGACATTTGTGTGGACACCCCAGCCTGCAGAAGTCCACAGCGCCTGAAAATTGCTTTCCCTTGACCATTTCTTGACACTAGAGTACGCACATTGGTGGACTAGTCAGCTTTTGGGAGAATGGACCCAAGGAAGAGACCCATGTGAATTTGGGGCAATTTGAGCAAGGAATTCTGAGTACCTGATTGTACTCTACAAAGAGCTTAGTGGCAGGAACTGCTGGTTCTCAATGGGAACACCTAATTGACCTGTAGACTCCTCAGATCCTGGGCTGAGATGTAGCTGCAAAGGCCAGAGCTTGTCCCTGTAAAGCATATCACCCAGGGCAAGGACTCTGATTAACCAGGCCTATGGTCGTATTGCATTTGAACCCCTTCCCTCTGCCCTGGGCTGTGCCTTTTTCTCACAGAAGTGAGATGCCCTACATTCCTATCCCTAATTTGTCGCTTGATGGGTCAGATGGTACTTGTCCTGGTTTGCTCTTTTATTCAGAAATATAGCTTGACCTTTATAAGCAACTCTGAGTATGAGAGATATTGATAATGAGAGAGCCTCCTCTCTCTGTCTTAGTTTCCCTGTCTGTAAAACAGGATGAAGAATGTTCCTACCTGTTAGGGTTTTGGGGAGGATTAATTAAGATGGGGTGTATAAAGCACTTCACACAGGGCCCAGCACACAGAATATTTGATAAATGCAAGCTGTATTATGAGCTAGTAGTATTCTGTGCCAGGGCTATATAGACATTATTCCTTTTTATCCCCACACTTACCCTGTGACGTGTGATACTGAGCACAGTAATTGGCTCAGGGACATGTGACCTAAGCTAAACCAATGAGAGCCTTCCCCGGGGAATTTTACCAGAATTACCATGAAATCATCTCCCTTTTCTCTAGTGATGCCAGGGTCCATCTTCATTACCAGGTGGGGTCACCCACCTGATCCTGAGGGCAGCACAGGAG
This sequence comes from Suricata suricatta, assembly GCF_006229205.1. NCBI lineage: Eukaryota > Metazoa > Chordata > Mammalia > Carnivora > Herpestidae > Suricata > Suricata suricatta. The sequence continues at coordinate 23,173,767 of NC_043708.1, read as the reverse complement.
AAAACAGTTGTTCTTAATTGAGTAGGCGAGTAAACAGACCCAGAGTCTAATAGCAGCTCTGCCCCCCATCCATAGGCATGTGCCATAACTTGTCTGAGCCTCACTTTTCTTTTTTTTTTTTTTTTAATATTTTTAATGTTTTTATTCTTTATTTTTGAGAGAGAGAGAGCGTGAGCAGGGGAGGGTCAGAGAGAGGGAAACACAGAATCTGAAGACAGGCTCCAGACTCTGAGCTATCAGCACAGAGCCCGACATGGGGCTTGAACCCACAAACCGTGAGATCATCACCTGAGCCAAAGTGAACCTCACTTTTTAAGTGTAAATGGAGATACCAATATTAATCAAGATGGTCTATTCATTCAATACATATTGCTGATCACCTATAGTAGGCCAGATCCAGCTTCGACACTGGGGATACAAGCAATGAATGAAAGAGACAGTGCTGCTTTCATGAAGCTTGTATTTCCGGGTGGATATAAACAATAAAAGCAGAGATCCATCCTGTGAGGTCAGATAGTGATTAGTGCCTTGAGAAAGGGAAGGTAGGATAAGTGGCAGAGAAGAGTCCCTATTTTAGATAAGGTGGTTAAGAAAGGCCTTTCTGAGGAAGTAATATTTGAGCTGATACCTGAAGAAAGTGAGAAATGGCCTTGTATCTGCCTGACAAAGACCATTCAGTCCAGGGGCTACCGCATGCGCAGGCTGCAGGCAGGACCCGCTCATTTAGTGTTAGTTACTTCCATTATGATGGGGGTTGAGGACGGGCTCTCATAACCTTGCACCTTCCCTCTTCTGGGCCCCTGGCTCTGGCACTCACTCTAATCTTGATGGAAAAAATTCCTTATGAAAACAAATTCTGGCCTAAGCTGGGGCTATTTCTGTTAGGAATGCCATGCTCAAAACAGGGATGGGGGAGACCCAGGAGAGGAAGAATTTGGCTGCCATTGCCACCCTTCACCGACTGTCTTTAGCATTATGACCAGGGAAGAAGTAAATTAGGGCATTCCCCCTTCACTCAGTATCCCATGGACACTTACCGTGTATTCAACAATAACCTCAGCCACAAGTGCATACACTCAGCATGGTTATTTTAAAGTT
>NC_043708.1:23167836-23172569 GCF_006229205.1 Suricata suricatta | reverse complement strand
CACACACACACACACACACACACACACACACACACACCCCAGGAAGAGCTCTGGGGAGTGTGGGGCAGGCTGCACAGCCAGGTGAGGCGAGGCCCAGCCAAACCTTTTGGGACCCCACCTGGTGAACTCTGTCTTGGGTCTGACCTATTTTCTAGGAGAGAAAATAGAATATAGATTTAAATGCAGTGGTGCTCTGGAAAACTACAGGCCCAGCAGTGTGAGAAAATAAAACAGTAGGGGGGAACAGAGGAAGTGTTGGCATTGGTGAGGATTCCACTTCTACTGGATCAATCTTATCTGGTTGTCAACTGCCTTTTCTTCTGCAATTTGCTCCCTTTTTTCTCTGCTAAAAATTTTATATACATACACACATTTACATATTTATCTTTCCTTTGACCAGTCCTGGGGTCCGATGATGCTTCCCCATACATAGACTCCAGGCTACAGACCAGTAGCTACCACAGACAGAAAGACCTCTGGGGGTGGCCACCTTGGAAGTGGGATGGCAGCAACGCATAGAATCAGAAATGCCCACAGCGGCGTTCTAGGTCACCCTTCCTTGTTCTGTGACCATAGGTGAGATTTTTAACACCCTCATCTTCTCATACATGAAAGCAATAAAATTACTAGCTAACATTGAGGGCTTTCTAAATGTAGGTACTGTTCTAAGCTCCTCACAACCACACTAAGAGGTAGAAACTATTATTATGCCTATTTTACAGATAAGAAAATTGAAGCACAGAAAGTTTCAGTAACTGACGCAAGGTCTACATAGGCTGTAGACCTGGCAACCCAGCTGTGGACCTGCCTCTCTGTGTCAATTCCTATGACTTTGTCTGAGTCATATGGCTACACTTGGAGCTAAGGTGGAGGTGGGGATCTTCTATACCAAGCCACATGGATCTAGGGTGGGAAAGGGGTTCCCCAGAAGATAACTGGGACTTGTTACAAAAAAGAAGGAGTAGGATGGATGGGCAATATAACAGATGATTCCCCCACATCCCCATCAACCTTTGCCATTTCGTTCTGTTGGTCAGAATTGAATGTGGAGATTCAGGTCACTCACTGCTTCTTGGGACAGGGGCCAGGTGACATTGTGTCTCTCTGTTCTTCAAGTTGGACACAGTGTTCAGAACTGCTTCCAGCTCAGTGACACAGCTAAAAACTGAACCTGGACCCTACCCCTCACTGTAGGAGGTTTATCTTGGTGGTCTTGCTGCCCCTTTTTGGCAAGAAGAGATGCTGTATGTTTTATGCTCAGGACTAGAACTGAGGTCAGTTAAGGCTTCAGGAGGGAAAACAAAAGAAACAAAAACAGCATTTGTTTTGACCCCTGCTCCTGCTGTCCTAACAATCTCTTAACCTTCCCTTGTCCCACTTCCCACTGAGGAGAAGAAGGGAAGAAAAAGACCCAAGGGAGGGGAGGGCTGGAGATGCCTTCATTGACAAGTAGAAGAGCTGAACCAAAATCTCTCTCTCTCTCTCTCTCTCTCTCTCTCTCTCTCTCTCTCTCTCTCCCTCTCCCTCGTGCGCGCGCACGCGCATGTGCGGACACACACACACGTCTTAATTCCTGTGGTCTCTTGGTGTTTCCAGGGAGCCATCTGGTCAACATTTTTTGGTAATTTGGTCTGTGATAATTCAAAGTGATAACAATCAGTGGAGCTAACATTTATGCAGTGTTTGCCTTGTACTGAGTTAAGTGCTTTACAAGGATTTAATCTCCTAACACTGCCATGAGGAAGGTTCTGTTCTCTTCCCATTGCGTAGCTGAGGAATACAACACAGAGGTTCAGTATTGACCCAAGGTCATTCAATAGGCAGGGATTTGAACTCAAACCTGTCTGTCTCCAGAATTTAAGATTGCAAACAGAACGTTGAAATGGGAAACTTTGGGGTTCCAAGGTATCTTGTCTCCCTGGGTGTTGATACCTCCAAAGAGCATGTTTCCATGAACAGTAGTGTTGACACTTTCACCACTGAACTCCACCACATGTAAATAGTTTGATATCCTGTTTAATGAAAGGGTATTTTAATGACCACTATTCTAGGCAATCCATCAGTCACGGTTAATGGCCCTGCTTAGTTATTTATACAGAATGTTTTCCCTTCCTACCTCTTCTATTTTGCCACGTTTCTTCTTGCTTCCACTCCACCCCTGAATCTAGCAACTCACCAGAAAATCTGAAAGGGGGTGTGGCTTAGGAATGATTCAGAGCTCTCTAGAAGTCTCTTTGGGCAGATACAGCTTCTAGGGAATACAAGGTGTGGGCTGGAGAAATGTTCAGCTGTTGCTGTGGGTTTGCCCCTCCTGGGTGTGGGAGCATAGCTCTGTTAGGTCAGTGCCAGGATTTTTCTGGGGCAAGAGTTACAGCTCCTAAGGAACTTGCTGAAGCTTTACAAATCTAATTGCAGCAAATTAGAGATGCAGTGGATAACCCATTACTCACTCGTGGGGTAGCTAGAAGGGTCTTCCCCATGGCTCCAGGCTGCTCACTCTAGCCTACCAACTGGATTTGGGTTCCATATGCCCTTGTAGAACCAGGGTTTCTGTTGATTAAATGCTGAACTGGGTGGGATTCAAGAGGTCTAGGGTCTTATCTAGTCTCTGTACCTAAACTAAGTATATGACCTTGTGTGAGTCTCTCAACCTCTTTCATCCCCCATCTGAACCAAAAATGCATTAAGCTAGATGATGTCTGAGGGTATCCCAGGTCTACCTTTCAATGATTCTAAGTGAGTCACCCAGGATTGTTTGAATGGCCAGTGGTTTTTGAAACAGCCCCCTGTTCCATCTCCTCAGCTCAGGTATATCCTTTTAGTTTGGGTCTAGAGGTTTTAACAAAGCTTTGGTCTGCTCTTGACTGGGCTTCTCAGCACAATTCTATCTTGCATTTGAGGGGAGGAGGAGGAGACTGTGTTCGTGAAGACAATGGGAGTGAACCGTTCTTCATTTTTTGAAAGTTCATTGGCTTAATTCAAAGGTCAACCTTCCTAGGGCTGGATGTTTATTTGTAGTCATCAAAAATGATTTCAGATGGCCATTCCTGTCAATGATGGGGTGAAAAACAAGGAGAAAAATTAAAAGGGGAGGCAGAATTTAAATTTGTATGGCAAATGATCTGCTCACATACAATCTCGTGTACACACGCTGCTGTCTGTAATGAAGGATGGTCACTGGGTATCATCAGGGAGGGAGGGGATTATAAATGTTATCTTCTGTCCTTCAGTCCTATATGGTAAACAATGTGGTAACTTGCTCTTAATTCTTATGTCTCTTTTTCTTTGTTCCTCAAGGGAGTGGTTTATTATTTTTTTTCTCTCTGTGGGAAAACTTGCTTGACCTCATGTCCAGTGTTCTGTATCTGGAGGCGGGAGGATTTGCTTGGGTGTTGTTGTGTAGAAATCAACCAGAATATTTTAACCAATATTCTTGCAGGATTCCAGTCTGCTTGGCTTTTTGGAGCCCTATCTGATTCCAGGATGATGTCTTTCCGGACAGATGTGAAGCTCACCTCTCTTACGACATGCACAGTGGAAAGGGAGCTTGGCCCCTCAGCTTGCATGGGTGGTTTTTGGGTGAAGGTAGAACTAAGTGCTCAGAGGTTGCATACCATTGGGGTCTTGCATGAACACGACAGTCATGCAAGGGCATGTTGCACTGTTTGTGTGTGCTTCTAACACTCCTCTTCCTTTTTCTCTCCCTTTCTCTCCTCTGCCTTTCCCTCTTTGAAAATGCTGCCACAGATGTCAGTCAAGGTCCAGGTGAGTTTCTGTGTTTGTGCAGCTGCCGTGGAAATTTCCCCTCTGCCAGATTGTGCATGGTTTGACTCTGAGTGAGACCTTTTTCTAGGGACTCTAAACAGAACAGAAATCTAAGTACATTGCATTTTCATTGATTTGGGTGGAGAATAAGAAACGTCTTGAATTGATGTGTTCATGTTGGTTTTGAAAACCATTTTAAAACCAAAGGAATGTGGTTCCCTGGCTTATATAGTCACTTCCTTCTGATTAACACTTCTAGGTGAATCAAAGAAATGGAAAATGAGCATTTTTGGAAAATACTTTTAAAGATATTCTTAAGGTATGAATTCTTCAATTTAATGAGCATTTTTGCCTTGTCATACATAAATCTACTTATCTTCTATAATTTCATGTGGTTGAAAGTTGAAGATATGAATATTTAGCATAGAAAATATGTGGGTAAGAGAAGTCTTCTTTCTTTTAATTCTAAGAAATGGCTTTCCCCCACCCCACAATGAAATTAGCAATTTTTAAATGGCTATGTAACTAATACATGCTCACTGTATCAAAAAGAAAGAGGAATGGCTTTTATCAATAAACAAATGGAAGAACCATTTTTATGGTAATTGTGCATTTTTCTCTTAAGATGCATACTCATCCAGAGTTCTAATTGTAAGCATTGTTTGTGTGTCTCTGTGTGCAAACATATATGTACACACACACACACACACAGGCTCATATAAGAGGATACAGCCATATATGGATAAGAAGTGTGAGATGACTTAGAATGATTTGGAGATCATTCTAAACTCCATAGAATTTTTTAGTTAAGAAGAGTAATTAACTCTACCAAATGAGAAGAGAATATCACCTTTCTTTGCTATCTTCACGTTTTCTTGTGTAGTCTTTTTAACACTTAATTCTTATAACATCAATACAATTATATTTTAATATGATGGAAATTGAGAGCCCAGCAGGTTAAGCCATTT